>NW_019392697.1:791988-848451 GCF_000648675.2 Cimex lectularius
CAAGTAGCGGAATGCTACAGAGGTAAACAAACAATATCATTTGGAAGAGGATTAATAAGTGTTGACATTCATACAAATGAGTAATCCTGTAAACGTAAACAGAATATTTTATATAGATTTTTTTTAATGAAAACTTAAAATCCTGCATTATTTTCCGGACAACCCGATAGAACCATCATTTACATAAAGGGAAGAATAAAGCTTTAACATTTTTCTTGTCTTTGTTTATTAATCACGGAAAATAATTTATAGTTCTTACCATAAAGTCCAAAACGTTTTATACTTTTAACGACCAAGACAATCTTTAAAAATATAATCAAAAATGCCCATTTTCGCACCTGGAAGATTCTATTTTATGTTGTGAAATCCTATAGCCTCGACACGACATAAAAAAGCTATTAAAATTCCAATTGACCCCGGTAGCGGATTGCAGAAGCCTGTTATGTACTCACGGAATGGCGATTAAAAAGTTTATAGAATTTTATTTATCTTGCTACTGCTAAAAAGAAAATATCAATCCAATGTTAAGTATTTTCAGGATAATCGCTAAAACTATAAATAGTGAATCTTAATCATCGATACTACTTACCTGACAGATGCTTCAGAGTGAGTTGTGGCAATGAGTACATATCAGAACACAATCTGGCGTCCCACAAGGGAGAATTCTTGGTCCCACTTTGTTTAACGTTTATGGACTTTTGTATACCAACATGAGTACCACTTATCACCACAGTGACAGGAATATATATCAGAATCACTAACATCTGAGAAAACTACACAATGTGGGTATATTAAATGACCCGTTTGTAGGTTGTGGAACGAGAGGAAGAAACAGCCAACCGCAACACCGAAGTAACCCACTCAACGGAGATTTGAACCGATACAAAGAAAACCCAGGGAAAGGGATTGTAGCAACGAGCCAATTAACCTAGTACTTCTTAGCAGAAGGATCGAGTCGACAGACTGAACTAAGGAACTAGGAACGTACAATAACTTAGATGGCTGCGGTACTTGGGGAACAAAAAACCTTCACTTATCATCATCATCCTCAACTACTTATGGTAAAGTAATTTTGGTAAGCTTCTAGCAACCCAGGTACCTTTACCTTATCAAGGTGCAAACAGTATAGGGCAAGACTGAATGACTAAATGTGTATGCAGTGTACACGTGCTTTGAAAAAAATCCTCATGCCCTCCAATACATAAAACATCCAATCCGACCTATCAAAGTCTTAAGAAAACTGATCAAGCCTCTTTAGTACGGTATTAACCTCACTATCCACGACCTCGAGGCCTTTTCGCCGTTAATCCCTCTGATTGTGTAATGAGGACTGCGGGTTGTTAAACCTGCAGTTTGGGTCGCTTCTGATCATGTTAATCTGCCTACTCTCGACGTATCAGTCTTGTCCGGTGGTTTTTCAGGGATATAAGTAGTGTGAGACACAAACAGACCTAAACAGCCTACTGCTCAAACACTCCCACACTTTCCTATCCTTAAACGATGATAGCCTCTAGGCCGCCTCGCTTCTTAACCCCTTATATTAACTACCAGCGTTGTTTTGTTTCTGTTATCAAGAGTCCTTCGGGTGCTTATTATTATTTCAATTAAACCATTATAAGATTTTATGTAATTGTTATTTTGTATTTACCTTTCTCAAGTGATAAATCAGGGGAAACAACAGGCAAAACGCGAACTTTGCAAAAGATAAAGTATTGCATTTTGATAAATGATCTACACGACATGCACACTATTAAATCTCTTTAATGGTTTTTGTGACGAATTCTGGATGGCACGACCTGGCCAATAGCATGCCTCGTATTTTTTCCAAATATTTATTATTACAATAATTGTCTACAAGAGTTGAATTGGATCTAAAAATGTATTTTGTTTTACTATTTATATTTAATGATTGACGAGAGAAGTATTAAAGTTTCGAAGCTTTATTGCTTGAAAGTTTGACGAAGGAACTATGTTTTCTTTCATATTGGCCCTTATTCCTCACGATTTATTGAAACTTAGTATTATAATCGTGAAATTTGATTGATTAATTATATCGATTATTGCTATAACAATTTATAAACTTTATAAATTTAAAGTCTTTTATTGTTTTACTGCTTGTGCGTCAGACAGTTTATTCTGTAAAAAGGTTCGCAATTCGTAACATTCCTTTGCATTTGTAAACCAATTTTCCCCGAGCAAACAGATAAGAAATATTATTTATTTTCCTCTCGAAATATTCCATCGCATCCTTTTCGAAAATGAGCTGTGGATAACATTTTTGCGTTGCGTAACGATTTATATCTCATGTCGGCTGGAAAAGCAATCGCGATCTAAATTGGATTTAATCTGGAAAGCGTCGTAACATTTATTGACCAATGCGTAAGGTGCTATCTTCAAGTCCGGCCCGTAAACAACCACTGCTCATTTCTTAATAATAACGTTAATAAAAGTTCTAAATTGTCGGTAGAGCACGTCTGCGAAAAGAGTTCAAACCCTACTGCTGTTTGGGTTTGCACATAGGCTCTATCAGACATTATGGAAAACAGCCAAATTATTCATTTGGGTTACCAAAGCATACAAGGCAAAGAATTAGGAAAGTACAATCAGGACACCTGTCGGCCATAAGCCCTATTGTGGCTAACCAAATTTCCAAAAACGTAGATCCATCAAATATTGGGCTAATAATGGGACTAATAATATTAATGTAATGTATTTCACGACATAAGCATGCGTATCTTACGCGAGAACTACTAATCTTGGACTAGAATGATAGTTCGACTCCTGCCTGGACACTGTAGGCTCCGAAGCAGCAGAAACCTGTGCTAGGCAGAGCAAGAAACAGCGAAACGTTTCAAGTTTCATCAGGATCCCGAACCTTTTGCAGAATACCACAAAGCCAAGACAGTACATCCATGAGACAATGGGTTGAGAATAAGTCCTCGGTTCAATGGTACTGTGTTCCAAGACGAGCATCCGAAAAGGTTCATGATAGGAACCTTAGGACTAAAATGACGGTAGGACTGCTTACTGGACACTGGAGACTCCGGAAGCATATATACAGACTCGAGAAGAATCAGCGAAACGCTTCAGGTTTCATCAGGAACCCGAACCTTTTGCAAAATACCACAAAGCCAAGACAGTACATCCATGAGACAATGGGTTGAGAATAAGTCCTCGGTTCAATAGTACTGTGTTCCAAGTCGAACATAGAAAAGGTTCATTATAGGAGCCTTAGGACTAAAATGACAATAGGACCGCTTACAGGACACTGGAGGCTCTGGAAGCATTATATACTGACTCGAGAAGAAACAGCGAAAGACGTCCTTTTATGTCAGGCAGTAATTTTATGTAAGCAGTAGATTAATCCTATACCTAGGACAGGAAAAGCCAAGACTTGAGAAAACACACGGGGAGATCTTAACAAAGCTTTAGGATCTGGTTAAAAACCTCAAGCTGAACGATAAGTTCTATATAATGGTGGAAATTGCACTACAGACCAATATTGGTCGTGTGCGCAAGGTCACAAAGAGGCTCCTAGTGCCTTAAACCTCCACCTTTATAATAATCCTAATTAACCGCCTGATTCAAGCCACCAATAGCTCTATAAACTGGCTATCGCTCAGAAGCAATGGCACATCAATGTAGTATTTTATGACCCATCCTCTATAACATCCCAGACGTCCCAATTCTAGCGAAACCCTCCTTACCACCTATGCGAATAATACCGCCATCCTTTGTTATAGTAAAGAACCGGTCGTCTCAACCAGAAACTTGCAAATCTAAGTACATCTCATGGGCATTACCAAGGAGAACGACAGCCCACGTTCCACCGGCTATTGAAGCCCCTTGACTTACAACGAACATACATATGCGACTTAAAAACAAAAACGTCCAACTTTCAACGTATCCTTCCAATCCAAAATCATCCAAACGACCCATAGTTGTTTATGAGCATCTACTCATAATCACAATACATTTACTTAAGCGGACTGGCACAGGTGTAAATTTAAAAAACAAATAGGATAAGATGCTCTGGCAAAGAGGGTAATTGTCACGTTGGTTGAGTCAATAAAAATACGAATGCTATATTAAAGAGTGGGTATTGATTTTGTACCGTATCGGATCACAGGGAGCCGCGGATCACAGTCGATCAACAAGCCCCCAATCACATTTGGTGCCATAGAAACGCCTTGAATCTTCCTAGCCGAAAGACAAGGGGGAAACGACACGAAAAAGGGGCGCAAATTACCTCCATAAATGACAAGTATATTTTATATCTTCGGGAATAAATTATTTACGACATGAAATATGTGAATGCGATAACGCCTCGAAATAAAACAGGAGGGAAAATATTTCAAAGTCCGAGGTGTGAATAAAAGCATAAAAGCGCGGGGGGAAACATATTTCAATTGATGACATGAAACTTTCGAACTTTTATACTATTCCCTGCATTTTTCAATATCACAGCAATTTAAAACGGATGTCAGTTGGTGCAGATCGTGTCCCGAAGTTTAAATAAACCTTCTCATTGGCTAATATCGCATCATTCGGCATGGATGTACCATGTAACTACGAAAATTGCAAAAAGCCTGGAATGGCACAATAAATCCGATGTAAATCCTTCTTCATTTTAGACACATAGTATTTAACCAAGTCACGCTCATTCGCATGTCTTCACCCACACGTTAAACCGATCCGTTAAAAAATTATGACATTTATGATTTCCAATGCTGACTATTAAATTTTTACATTGTATGTAAATGATTTAGAAAGTTGCCCGTATCTTTTTTATTATCTGAATAGGTAAACATGCAAATAAACCAATTACTGTTTCAAACTATTAAAACTTGTTAAATTATCAATATTGTATACAATATAATCAGAATAATAAAAATTCAGTTAACAAGAAAAATTTTCATGAGAAACATTTCATTTTCCTAATCAGCAAGACAACTTTATTTATTAATTTTATGTATTTTTTCTAACTTCCAAAAAAAGACTTTTAAGGGTTTTAACGGCGTGGAAGTAACGGGTTCTTGGAGGAAGTGTTTAAATTGTCCCGGAGCAGTTGATTTGTGTACTTTCTACCGAATCGATCTGCAAAAATTGCTCAGACTTCTCAACTCGGCGGAAGTTGTGAACAGCTTTCTGTCGTTTAATTTCTGTATTCCAAAGGTCAAATTTATTGAAGGGGGGGGGGTATCGAGATTTTAAAATAGCAGATACTTGAAATGGCAACGCGCACGTTTTAGAGGTCTTTTGATTAATTGCAGTTAAAAATAGCCAAAATCAAATATTTTCCGTCTTTTCTGGATAAACTTCAAATTTAGCCTAGGGTTGGGACTAAGGAGTTGGGAAAGAAAACGAGTTTTATGCATTTTCGGACTAGAAAGTCCTTAGTCGATTTTTTAATATTGTCACTAGAAGGCCTGTTTGGCCTCGATTCGTGAAGGCTATCTGTATCAAATGTATCTTAATACCTAGTAAGAGAGTGAGAGGCAGAGNGAGAAACACTGAGTGAGAAAGTAATAAAGAGAAAGATGAAGAGGGAGAGAGAGAAAGGAAGAAATTACGAATGATTGAGATTAACCAGATTGAGAGAGTGAAAGAGTGAGAAAAAGAGAAAGCGAGAGAGAGAGAGAAAGAAACAATGAGTGAGGAAAAAAGGACGAGTGATTGAGTGATTAAGTGAGTGAGTGAATGAGTGAGTGAGTGAGAGAGAGAGAAACATTGAGTGAGAAAGTAATAAAGAGAGAAAAAGAAAGAGAGAGAAAGGAATAAAGAACGAGTGATTGAGATTAACCAGATTGACAGAGTGAGAAAAAGAGAGAGCGAGAGAGAGAGAGAGAGAGAAACAATGAGTGAGGAAAAAAGGACGAGTGATTGAGTGAGTGAGTGAGAGATAGAGAGAAACATTGAGTGAGAAAGTAATAAATAAGTAGTAAATAAGCGACTTTCAGTCTTTTATAGGTGGGGAGAAGATTACTTTAGATTTATAATTTTGATGTTTTTCCCCAACATTTCCCTACACCAAAAATATGGGCATGAAAGCAGCCATGATTGTATTAGTACATCACTTGGTATCTGTGTAATTAGGGTTCTGAAGAGTTTGGCTGTGCCTAACCGTCTGATTAGATCAAGATTTGATGACAGTTCCGAAAGGTCTGTTGTTTTAAGGGAGTTTAGGCTCAATTTATTTTCCTAAAACAATTTTTTGAGTCAATTGAAAGTTTTTTGTTATAAGTGCGGTTTGTAAAGGATTTTTCAGACATTGACGTAGTGTTGCCATCCGAAAAACCAGTCAGGTTTATATTTGGAAAGTTCAGATTTTTTTAATTAATCTGTTAAGACCGAGAGTTCAAAGTGTCAAATCATTGACTGTTCGACTTTTATATAATTTTGTACTATTATTAGAAAACTTAAGTCGTAATATTATGCCTTTTTTATCGTTACAGAAGAAAACTGTACGCGCCCTGTGAGGAGCCAACAAACTCATTTTTTGTCATTTCTTCCACACTGACGAATAAAATGGTTAAGTTGGTATTGTCGTGGTTGTTATTTACATTAAAGATGGGGGCAACCTTGACCGACTTTAAACATTAAATAAGACAAGTAGCTTAAACAGCATGTTGCTTTTTTGTTTTTGTTTTGGAGATATTTAAATATAATTTTGTTTCGGGGATATTTATACCGAGGGTTCGGTCCAACGTTTTATTATTCGGAATTATTCTCTATTAAGTTGTGAACGTTGGTGCAAAACTAGGGCGGAGGTCGACCAAGAGACTCTCCACACTTGACAGATTGCCTCTTTATTAACGTCAAAACTTTTAATGTTTTAAAAATTTATCAGCGCTTCTTCATCCCCTCTGAAAAGTGGGTTCGGTAACATTAATATGGACAGTGAACTAGGGTGAACCGCCTGTGGAATTGATCGTACATCACTAGCTAAATTGAAAGAGTTATACTTAAAAAACAATTAATTAAGGTTTTTAGTTGAGATGAAAAAAAGTTAATGGCACGAGAGGGATTCGAACCCACGACCTCCGGCTAGATACGCCGCTGCTCTACCATCTGAGCTAGAGCCTCGATCCACTCGGACATCAACTCCCCATCTCAACCCCACATTATGAGTTTTCCCTCCTTTTGCCATTTTAATTGGTCAAGCGGACCACGAAATTAGTGAATTTAATTAAAAAGCAATATCTCGTCTATGGTAAAATTTAAGCAAAAATAGAAGTCTGGACAAACGTTAAATCTAATTTTTTAACTTACGAGTTCGTCGTAAAAAGTCCACTATTGAATTTGATTTGCGCTCACCTGCGAAAACAAAGAAATTATTAGTAAAAAATGTATAAAGATAAATAATAACAAATTTAAAAATAGGAAAAAGGAAAGAAAATTTATAGCAAGCTAGAACGTATTATCAAGCCATGTTGGTATTTATTGGGCCATTACTGCCATAATTAAGGCTTGATATATTACTGAGAATCATTTTATAATTAAAGCAAAATCACACATGACATCAGTTTTCTTAACATTAAGAGTACTTTTTTACTATCTCATGTTTCAGCCTTGCTGTAGGGTCAAGGGATTTGGATCAAGAAGAGATTATGCAAACTGTAAGCTGTGTTGTAGAACTTCTTGAGAATCTAGATTGGCCTTCTTTTAAAAAAAAGAACAATAAAGTCTTTATCGGGAGTTTTATTGAAGACAGAAGCCATGGTGCGAAGTACTTTGGACTGAAATGTTTGGATTCGTTTTAGGTCAAATAATAGCCCAGAGTTCAAGTAAGCCAGATTGGTCTGATAATGGTCTTGTTTATTTCCTAACGTAAATTCCCTCGATTTTCCTAGAAGTAACAGTTTAGTACTAGTATTTCCTGTTGATCCAGTGGATCTGCGTGGATAAGGCAATAAGGATATAATTTAGAGTAACAGTGGATGGATAATCTCTATTAGATGAGCTTTAATGTTGTTTGGATAGCCATAACAGGCGGACAACTGTGTGCCCAGGTGGGCAGGATTGAAGGCAGGAAGGTATCAATGAATGAAATGGTGTGACCTCCTGTTTTTCTAGGTTGAAGCTCCGAGTAATCAGCTTCACCCTGATGAAGCAGAATAGAAATATTTCAGTACTAGTACGAGGCTAATGGTAACAGGGATGAGTTATCGGACAGTAAGATAACAAGTACCTTCGAGGACATCTGCTTTTCCAGGTTGAAGCTCCGAGTAATCAGCTCATTGCTTCACCCTGATTTAAACATGGTCAGAATAGAAAGGTTCGGTTTTAGTTAGACTATTTACCTCTTGTAAAAGGTAAGTTTATTTCCTAATGTCAGCGTATTATGTGAACCCAGTAGTTCACCTACCTTAGATATCAGACCTGACATATATAGGAATATATCTATGGAAACGGGAGTGAATTATCGGACTTATAGGAAGGTAGCAAAGACGTTGGAGTACACCTGCTGATGCAGTAAGAAACTTTGCTCTCTTAGAAATGGACAGGGTGAAAAAATTTTAATGCTAGCAGTAAGTACGATTACGTAAGTTTATTATTACGAGTTATTAGAGTCCTTGTCTTATGCTGAGTTCTAATCATTTCAGTCTAGTCAGCATATTCTAGTTCGCTGTCGAGCTAACTGAAGTAACAAACCTTCATGGATATGGTACTAGAGGATATTATTTAGGGTAGCTGGAGTGACTTATCGGACCTTCAGAAGGTTGCAATGATCTTTTAGAACATCTGCTTTTACCGGTTGAAACTCTGAGTATCAAACTTCACTCTGAAGACGAGTCATAATAATTTCAGTATTAGCAGTACGATCCAAACATGAGTACAAGCGGTTGTTCCGGGTAATGAACAAGCAGACAAACTGGCCAGATGAATATTTACAAGAACTATAATTGGGATAAAAAGATCAAACTTAGATTAGAAGCACCTACCAAAGACTCTTGCTACTACAGGATGATGCGCTAGAAGAAACGTCTAAAAGGCATAATACTTGGTTGAGGGAAAGATACCCAGAAAAACTATAATAAAGAGAAAATCCGAAAAGAAGTGGTTCTGAACGAAACAAAAGCTCAATTAATATAAATTAATAAATAATCGAGAAGTTATTTCATGAATGCAGAATGCTGGAAAGCGTGCGAGGGTTTAAATTAAGAGCCTAGAATAGCCCACCCACACATAATCAATCATCATGCTGCCAACATTTTTCCGAGGAGGAATTTAGGAATTAAATATGCATGATGTACGAGCTAGGAAAATGATCAATTCAATTTTGAAATCAATCATATACAAATTATTGTAACAGCATGGAAAATTACTTTATTATTCCACGTATATTCCAATATTGAATCCTTGATTTTAGCGATTTATAGTAACAATCGCAAAACAAGATATTGTACGGTTCTACCATCCCCACGAGCCTTCTTTGCTGAACAAATATTTAACTTAGACGTGCCGGAAGGGCGGTTATTATTGCTTTTGATTCGACCTGTAATTTCTGTAATCTTATCGAATATCGAAAATTCTCTCTTTCTCTCTCAGGATCTAGTGTTGACTTTAGATATATAGGGACTAGGGACTATCAGGAGAGGATACATCGATTGGAAATGATTAAACATGACCATTAGAAGTACAATATTCAACTCAGAATCAAACAATCTTAAGCGATATTTATGAAGTATAAATCACTCTAATAAAACTTCGCGATACAAGGGAGATATTTACTCGTACGGACGATATTTAAAAACCTTCAAAGATAGTTGAGTGAATCGTTTACAAACACATTTCATCCTCGGTTGCCATTTAGCCCAAAGTACCAACTGGTTTTAAATAGCATAGCTACTTCTTTTGAACATAAATAATGGTATGGTGTTATGTTTATAGACGTACAGCAGGCTCTTGTTATGTTTTGGCACGGTAGGTTGTTATTAAAGCCAGGAACACACCCGACGCTACGCCATGCGACGCTACCCGACGCCTTGCCACGTTTTGGTGGGGTGTGCACATCTATCCGACGCAAGCATACGTCGCGTACAGTCCACAGCATTTATCACAATAATCACTATCAAAATCGCAACGCATCTTTTGTTGCACTATTTTGAGCAAAACCTTGTCATAAATTGATAGTTCAATTTTATGAGCACAACCATCTAATAAATTGTTTGTTAAACTTAATTGTTTTAAATAAAGTTATTCCTAACCATCATAATTAAACAATGTTTATAAAAACTTATGCATTTTTGATCTCGTTTAATTTGGTTTACATTAAAGTAACATGTTTTAATTAATATAACGAAAAAATTACATGTACTTAGTTTGAAATATACTACAAAAAATATGAGTGTCCTGTTCTGATGCTACCCGGCATTACAAAATGGTGTAATTTTACAAGCAAAACTATGAAATAAATTGTTGATTAAATTTTATGAGCAAACCGTGTAATAAATTGTTCCAATTTTAGTATATGTACCGCCGAAGCGAGTACAATAAATTGTTAGTTAAATTCATTATATCAAAACATCGTATTCCGGTATTTTGATTAATTTTCTACCAAACCATTAAAATTAATTTTTTAAATAAAAACTAATTAATTTTTAATCACAGTTAATTTGGTTTATATTAAAATAAGTATGTTGTAATTAATATAATGACAATAATACATGTAGTTTGAATAAAAATATGAGTGTCCGGTTCTTTTGTCTTCGACTGTACTCGATGCGACCCGACGAAAATCTGGACAGTGGGGATCGCAGAACATCGGGTAGGTTAGCGTGGCATAGCATCGGGTAGATGTGCACGGGGGTAATGCAACCTTATGGAAAATCGGAGTTTGGATTTGCGTCGGGTAGCGTCGCATGGCGTAGCATCGGGTAAGTGTGTTTCTGGCTTAAAGCTCAAGTACCATCGGGTGAGATATGGTTAGATATAGACGTCATCTCTACTTTCCTTGAACATAACAATGTATTCTTGGACGAACAGAGACTTTTGATAAGTTTTGGCACGATGAGTTGCTACTTAATTAAGCTCAAATGTCATCGGGTAATGTATCGCTACCGTCATTGAACTTAAAGAGTGTTGTGCTAGTATCCTTCTGGACTTAGAACACGCTTTAGGTAGGTTTTGGCACGATGGGTTGCTACTTAACTAAGCACAACTGTGCAGGTTGAGTTTTAGATATGTCATCTCTACTTTCCTTGAACATAACAATACATTTTTGGACGTACAGAAGACTTTTGATAAATTTTAGCACGAGTTGCTATTAAAACTCAAGTACGATAGGGTTGGATATGCCATCGATTTCTTCCTTAGACATTTTTGAAATCTTCTTGGCAGTACAGCAAAAGTGAAATAAGTTTTGGCACGATGAGTTGCTACTTAATTAAGCTCAAGTGTCATCACCGTTAGATATGTCATCTCTAGTTTCCTTGAAAATAACAATATATTCTTGGATGTACGGAAGACTTTTGATGACTTTTAGCATGAGTTGTTATTAAAGCTCAAGTACAATAGGGTTGGATATGCCATCGATTTCTTCCTTAGACATTTTTGAAATCTTCTTGGCAGTACAGCAAAAGTGAAATAAGTTTTGGCACAATGGGGTGCATTAAGCTCAAATGTCATCGGGTAATGTCCGTCACTGAACATAAAGAGTGACATTGTCCTTCTGGAAGTAGAACAGGCTTTTGATCAGTTTTGCCACGATGAGTTGCAATTAAAGATCAAGTACCAGAGGGTTGAATATGCCATTGCAACCTTCCTTGAACGTAAACAATGCTGAATTGTTAGTGATGGGTTACAATTATATAAGCCATCGATCGCTACCTTCGCTGAACTTATAAATGCTTTGCTTGTATCTATATTTCTGAACGTAGAGCTATTTTTGCTTAAATTTTATCTAGACAGAATTCTACCTTTTACATCGAAATCCTCTAGGTGCATTTCTAGGTGCAAAGTTTGCGGTTTAGGTCTGCGAATAAGTCAAAAGATAAACACTACTGTATACGTCTACTTCCGGGGGATCAGTTCGGCGCCTCTTCCATGAGGAATCAGGTTTTGCAATTTTCCTAATTCTCCTTTACCAGCAATGTCAACGATGATCTCGTCATCTCGACCCCATCAGGTCCAACAGAAATCCTCAGAATAGTTCACGGTCATAAATGTAATACAAGAAACTTAAAATACAAATCAATGAACCTAAAAGCAAATGTGTCTACTTGAACCACACCATACCTTACGCCGATGATATCCCCCGCGGGACATTTCATGTTAAAACACTATAGTTCGCCGCTACTGTTCGGCACATATAATGCTCTACGTTCTAAATCACTAAACAATAAAAAATACACTTATACAACATGAAAACCTAAGTTTCGTTAACTTCTGGATATGACCGGGGCAACATGACACAAATTTTAATTCCACACCGAATTCCCAAAAAAGCAGATTCATCGGATAGTGGGCTAATAACTGCCAGTGCTATGGGAATGCATGGACAAAGACCATCGCAGAAACTAACAGCTTAACTAAACTATTCACTGGTACACTGCAGGCTCCAGAGGCATGTGTCTAGATTCGGAGCGGCAGAAAAAAATCCTATTCAGTATACAAGGAAGAATCAGAAAACGCAACATGACGTTTGTTCGTGTCAGCACTGGAATATTTGAAACGTAAAGGGTAAAACTGAATTACTGAAAAAACGCTGATGTTTAATTTCTAAAATATTATTCCTTCATTCATTATCGACTGAACGAGTGTTCAGTGACGAGGGAAAAACGCCATATCAAGGGAAAATACAAATTCCGACCACACGCGCTAATAATGAAGAGCACGGGGCGGCCAAATTGGACGGAGAAGAAATATTTGCTTACGAATCACATTCCTATTCAACAGAAGCTTCTCCGATAGCATTATAATGTCAAAATTGATTTTTAACGCCGACTCTTCCTCGGATCCAGCAGTCCGGGTTTTTATAATTGCGATTTTTTTTTTTCAAGAGTTATTATATATTTTAGATAAAATATTAATAACTAAAAGATAGATAGATAGAGATAGAGATAGATAGATAGATAAAGAGAGAGAGAGAGAGAGAGAGAATGTCACGGAGGTAGTGAACGTACACAATGAGATAAAAACAAGAGAGCGAGAGAGAGAGAGAGAGAGAGAGAGAGAGAGAGAGAGAGAGAGAGAGAGAGAGAGAGAGAGAGAGAGAGAGAGAGAGAGAGAGAGAAGGAAGAAAGATTGTTATAAATGAAAAGTACAGATACATAGAATGAATGCGGCTTTATTTAGAGTCGAAGAATTTGCGTACTCAGAAAATTGAACAAAAGAATTCAGAAAATAAAGAGAGAACGAGAGAGAGGGGGAGGGGGAGAGAGGTAGAAAGAGATGAACGTCTAGTATTTTTATCCATTATTATTTATGCAAGCGCCGACCTAGAGATTTGATCTAAATATATCTAGGTTTGTCAGACATCGCCTTGACATTGCGCGTAAAATTTTTTAATTTATAGATGTTCTTTTGATTGTTAATTTGTGAGAAATGGACGCGACCGATTCTCACGGCAACCTTGCTCCAATTGGCACACTGGATTGCTATTGTACATCGGTCCAGCCGGATTTATTGCGGCTCGAATACTAAATCGGATGTTTTTCAACTGTACTGAATTTCAAAACCCTGTTGGGCGAATTTCAAAAAAAGATCTGTGCAAATTTAAGCCCTTTACTTATTATTTCACAATATTTTCCCAAGCTTTGACATTATTTACACTCTCATATTTTAAATCAAGAGAAAGGTAAGTCACCTCGCTTCAGATTTCGAAATGCCAATTAAGATCGAGACGAAAGAAAGGACAAAATTAGCACTCTACCCACATTTTACCATTCCGAAGAAAAACAACCTTAAACGACAATGGCTCGTTTCTGTCAATCTGTCTCCTGCGGGAACAGCCCCATAGTCTGAATGCGAAGAAATTAATATATATAGAATATTTCTGGCGATAATTTTGAAAATACTCGCCAGCCGGTTGGAGGCTAAACAAAAGGATTGCAGGGAGAAGAAAAAGAGGAAACGGGCATATAGAATCGTGCTTTGTAAAGTCAATTTGGACCAAAGCCGAAGATTGAAAAAACAGAAAAACGAAGAATAAGAATTACCAAAAGAAAGAATAAGAAAGATCAAAAAAGAATAAGAAGAACCAAAAGAAGAATAAGAAGAACCAAACGAAGAATAAGAAGAACCAAACGAAGAATAAGAAGAACCAAAACGATGAATAAGAAGAACCAAAACGAAGAATAAGAAGAACCAAAACGATGAATAAGAAGAACCAAAACTAAGAATAAGAAGAACCAAAACGAAGAATAAGAAGAACCAAAACGATGAATAAGAAGAACCAAAACGAAGAATAAGAAGAACCAAAACGATGAATAAGAAGAACCAAAACGATGAATAAGAAGAACCAAAACTAAGAATAAGAAGAACCAAAACGAAGAATAAGAAGAACCAAAACTATGAATAAGAAGAACCAAAACGATGAATAAGAAGAACCAAAACTAAGAATAAGAAGAATCAAAACGAAGAATAAGAAGAACCAAAACGATGAATAAGAAGAACCAAAACGAAGAATAAGAAGAACCAAAACGAAGAATAAGAACCAAAACGAAGAATAAGAAGAGCCATGTTTGGTTTATACGTACACGTATTTGTATTGGTCATTTTTTTTAATTGTTAAATTAGAATTGATGCTGGGGCTAGCTCAAATCTCATTTTTCAAAAGTTCATTTTTATTTTAGTTATGTTTTTCCAATTTTATGCTATTGGCAAAGGGTTTAATTTTATTTTATTTTTTCAATAAATTGTTAGTTTTTTCCAAACGTAGTTATGATCATTTTGATCACCAGTTCGTTTTTTGTTTTAAATTATGTTCTTTCAGTTGTTTCCTTATTTCTCCACTGAGGGATTCACGATATATTAGCAACGCTACAAATAAGTTTCGATCCACGGACCTCTGGATTATGGACCCGGCATGCTTCCAGTTTTTATTTAGAATATTACATATGAATTATGTACTCGGGAAAGTAAAGTTATAATTTTATCACAAATTGAGTTTTTTGTCCAAGTTAATCATATTTCACAGTCTAAGTGATTTTCTGTCTTGACACTCGACATTATATTTCCGGACAAAAGGTCAGATGTAAACGCACACGGCCACCGCGGTCCCGGCCTAACATCACTATTTACATTTGTGAAAATAGGGATATAAGTAGGGCGAAATACCACCAACAGACCAAAATAAGGATAGGCGGACCAAACTACTGGAGAGAACTGCATAGTTTGAAATGTTAATATTTTGTCCTGAGTAACACGGTTCTTCCCTATTTGACAAAACATAGATTTGGTTGAAATATAATACTTTTGTTTTAAGCTAGTCTTCACATTAGGTTGATGAACTATGAATAAGCTCTTCTCAGAGAGTACCTAAATAGGTTTACTATTTACTAGATGTTGACACCCAAGAAGCCTTCTTTGTCTTTCGGCTGCTCGATGTTCGGCCAAATTTGAATCGCTGAGGGCGTTACTGTTGATGTTTTGCTTGAAGAGATAACACTGGTAGACGGGCATCGGAGCTCAGTAGCTTCCCGCTTTTCGACCAATGCCTACCTTGTTAGGGGTGTTTGCGACCGGCGGCGGTGTTTGCTTATTTGTCCACAACAGCCTACAATGTCGCATCCTAGAAACATCCCCAATCCTCGAATCTCCCCATATAGATTTCATTTTTGGTGAAATATCCCTCCTTCCCCACCGTCTCCTTTTTGTAGTTGTTTACCGACCCCCTCAGGTTCCATTCCCTAATTACTTCCTTTCCACCCTGTACAACTACTCCCCTCTATATACCAACGTGATCATCACAGGTGACTTCAACGCAAATTATTCCTCTGCCTCCTACAACAAAAGACTCCTTGAAAATCTATGGTTCTCCCTTAATCTCTCATGTATTCCATTTAATCCCACACATCACACTGCTTCTGTATCCACCTGGCTTGATCTTATGGTTGTGGATTCCGCCGATAAAGTTCTATCCTCCTCCCAACACCCTATCCCCTTTCTCTCCTCCCACGACTTGATCCAAATCACATATAATATTCCTACCCCACGTCCCGCACCCAAAACCATAAGGTTCCGTCAACTTAATACCCTTTCTTTCGAGGTTTTGAGGCCGGATCTGGAATCGATCGAATGGGCCAACGTTTATCTTGGCTCATCCATCGATTCCATGGTCGGCTTCCTGACCTCCAATCTCCTCAATATCCTTAACAAACATGCCCCCCTAAAATCCCACACTATCCGTCGTCCTCCTTCTCCTTGGTTAAACGACGAAATTAGAGCCCTAATTAAAAGACGGGAAGCTGCAAGAAGGCGCTTTCGTCGAACCAAACTTCCTGAAGACCACTCTTCCTTCCGAGCCCTTCGCAATAAAACCCAATCCTATATCCGTCGGGCCAAAGCCCTTCANTTCTCTTCTGGCCCGCCTTACTGGCATACATTGTGCCACGATTTCTATCTATCTTTTTTTTTCCTTTTTTTTTTTTAAATTATGTGACTTCATAGAAGGTTATTATATTTTGTCTCATGTAAATTATTCTAAGGGGACACCAGTCCCAGAATAAAGTTATTTTTCTTCTTCTTCTTCTTCTTGTTCAAATTATCGATCGTAATCTCGATTTGGTGGGTGTTCACACCTTACCGACATCATCAGCGGCAACTAATCAAGCTGCAACCTCCTACTCAACTTTGTTTTTGTTTTGGCAAGGCACCTCCATCGAAAACAAGTCATCTTTCATTACGGTTGTCCAACCATTTTATTTTAGTTATTTTACTTTAAACCTCGTCAGTTGTATAATTAATTTTTTTGAGAATTTAATTAAGGAAATTACTTTTTCTTTATTTCAAATACATAACCTCTACCCGACATTTGGGTTCTACGAGCAGGATACATCTAACATAATAAATTAATTTTACGAGAAAACTGCGTACAGAAAATTATTACTAGTTGAAAAGGAAAAGTTACAGATGTAACCGGAATATGTAATTAAACTATCAACAAAAACAACCTTTTAGTATTCAAAATTTTGATTACAACACACTCAATCTTGGCCAATCCGTAGACCAACCAAATCCAAAGAATAAAATGTAAAAAAGTGAATTTCCTAAGTTTCCCTAAACAAAAGAAATCTAACACGCAAACAATAATTACTGGGTGTTAGTAATTAAGATATTGTGTAATTTTGAAAATATTTTGAGTAAACATGATAGCTGCGGACTAATGAAGCCTCTGGTGTATGTTTTATGGAGGGGAGCTGTTTCCTTTCCGATAACAGAAACAAAAAAAAAATTATTTCATAATAATTCTAATGACAATCGGAGGTTTTTAATTTAATATTTTTTCCCTAATAAGAAAATTATGTCATGTGATGAATAATTAAATTCACTAGTTTTCGTAGTCCGATTAACCAAATAATATCTTTCAACTAATTAATCTTTATTTAAGGCATTGATTGAGATTTTGCACTCTCCGTGGCCATTTCATTTGTCGCCGAGAATCGGATAGATTACACGATATTTGAAAAATGGCAAAAAGGAGGGAAAATTCAAAAGATGGGGTTGAGATGGGAAGTTGGTGCCGAGTGGATCGAAGTCACTATAGCTCAAGTAGTAGACCAGCAGCGTATTGAGCCGAAGGTCGAGGGTTCGAATCCCGCTCGTGGTACTAGCTTTTTCATCTCAACCAATACCTTAAATAAAGATTACATAACTGTAATGAATAATAATTGAACCAGATGGAAGCAAGTCGCTAGATGGAAATTCCACTAAATATTATTTAATGTATATATTTGTAAATAAAAATGTTTTTCTTCTAATGACATCCGGTCGAATGTTGCAAGTTTATCCCGTCCATCTCATGGCTGTTTTAATTAATTTGACGACTGGGGATTCCCATTTTAACTCGAAGCTATTCGGGACACGTTGATATAGTTTGGGCGTTGAGGTGTATTCGCGAGTTCCTGGTGAGTTGTTTGCCGACCTCTTCGGCTGATCAGATTGGAACTTCTATTCCAGGCATGGCTGTATTTGCCCACGGGACGGATTAATGTTCAGCTTAAGCCTGATCTATAAAGCTAATAGGTTAATCTTCTAAATAGATTCCTTGTTGATCATCAACCTTCTGACATGAATCAAAAATCCTGATTGGTTCTCTGCAGAGCAAAAATAAATCTGGGTGCTTGAAAACAATAAAAGTTTTGGCAATTAAAATTGAAATATGTTAAGCGAAACATTTATTTCTTTAAGTAAACAAAATTTTATTATGAAACTTGTTTATAAATAATTTTAAGTAAATCAACACAATAATTAAATTAAATTAATTAAGGTTTAAAGTTGAGATAAGAAAGTCAGTGTCACGAGCGGGATTCGAACCCACGACTTTCGGCTTGATACGCCGCTATTCTACCACTTGAGCTAACGTGACCTCAACGTGAAGTCGTGACACTGACATTTTTATCTCAATTTAAAACCTTAATTAATTGAATGATGTTGATTGGTCAAGCGGACCACGAAAAATAGTGAATTTGACAATAATTAAAGTAAATTAACATAATAACTAAAGCGACGTGTTGAGGCGTTCTGCATCGATTATTTTTTTAATATCTGGTTCTACGGGGTGGACTTTTTAGATGGCCCGGCTGAATTTGCATTCAACCAGCGACGCTATAAAAACAATTTTAATTTTTAAAAATTAATATTTAATATTTTTTAGTTTAGTTTCAAATTTTTGGCATTTTTAAGAGAGACAAATTATACGGCGTATTGTAATTAAAAACGAAACAAATGAAATGCGTTTTTTTCAAACTTTTTGCCATAAATTTGTCATTTTTTAACCAATTTAAAATCAGATTGGACCATTGTTTTCAGCGTAAAAAATCCTTTAAAATGATTTGGCAGTAGGTATAGGGTCGTCTTTAAAATTTTGAAGTTGAACTAGGCCTGAGGTACCCTGTATAATTTTTCTCAAAAAAAAAAAAATAAATAAATAAATAAACATAAATAAAAGCGAATACTGTTGGGTAGTGCGAATGTAATTTATTAGTGCGAATGAAGTGACCTATCCCCAATTACCCACGAAATAATGAACACTCTGGGGTAGTGTGAAAAGTCTGGTATTTGAATTTAATTTATTAGCGTGAATGGAGGGGCTACCCCCAATTTCCCCGTGGAATATCGAGTACTCTGGGGTATTTCCTTAACCAGATTATCAAGTAAAAAATTTGAAACTAGGCTAAAAAATATTAAAAACGTATTTTTTTTATTTATTTTTTATTTTTTATTCGTCAATGGTTAATAAGATATTCAGCCGGGCCATCTAAAAAGGACACCTTGTATGTTTATAGTATCAATTCTCCAAATTTAAATCATTCAATCTTGATCTTGTCGTACTTTTTTGTACTTTTATATTATCAATTGCTTATAAAAATTACACAAATTTTCTTGCTCTTCGCGATATTTCTCATGTAATAATTCAACATATTATAAATTATTTTTTGTAATTATTCATCAGCAGGAACGTCATCAACTTCTAGACAAAATGGATTCCGGATAATACATAAAATTTTATCAATTTTTTTAAAGCTATCAAATCTCTGTTCGAAATCTGTCAGGGCAAGGATATTTTTATTAAATGTTTGAACATTTTCTTTTAACATACTTAAAAGATATGGTCTGTAACGTTGGAAAATGATCGAATTTCCATTCGATTTGTAGAAAAAAGGCTAAGCTTCATTTTAAAAACTGTTAATTTCTGTATAGAATCATTAGCAAATAAAATGCTCCCTTGTAAACATTCGTTAAATATGTCTGCATGTGTGAGAATATCCAAAGAAAATGCTAAAGGACAAATCCAATTTGGATCTAATAATTCAAGAACATTATTTTTTTTCTTTAAGCATTAAAAATATTTTTATTTCCTCTTGAAGGTCCAACACGTCTTAAAACCTTTCCCAAACTTAACCAACGGATTTTATTGTGATATAGCACATCTAAATGATGGTATTTAGTTCTTCAAAGAGAGCAATAAATTGCCTGTGATTTAAGCCTTTTGATCGTAGGAAATTCACTTATCTCACAACTACATTTGAAACATGATCGATTTTTAAAATATTTTTCCTTAGGGCTTGTTGGTGAATAGAGCAGTGTATGAGTATAATTTTATGATTTGGATCGATTTAAGGATGAGTTGAAAGTATTCATTTTTTATAACGGAATCTTTTTTTAAAAATATAGAAGTTTCGCGAATTCAATCGATTAATTATTGAAAAAAAATTTCGCCACATAAATTTATTACACGGGCCGTATGTTAGCCATGCCTATCCCATTCCAATGAATATATTGCGACGGACATTACGGTTTCTTGAAGGAAAAAAATTGACAAATAATTCTAATTACTTTCACACAGTCACAGTAAAAATGGTGCATATTCATAATCAAATGAAATAGACCAAACAATTGGATTGTTTAAAAAACCGGTTTGTCCAGGAGGGAGTACCAAGAAACAAAAAATATATTCTGACTGAAACAAAAAGCAGAGAAAACTTCAAAAGGCCGCGTTCTCCTTGACATTTAAGTGAAAGGGCTTTGCCCAACTTCCTATACCAAGAAAACTTATTTTAACAAATTTTTCCATCGTTAATATTAATTGCTTATAAAATTATTTAATTTCAAAACAGACTGAAATTGTGCATTGACTGCATTGAATGAAATTGGGTTACCTCGAAACAAGATAGTATTGTTGAAGAAGTAAGATTAGCATATAATAATGGACATAAACCATTGTCTTTTCTTACCTATTTAGGTATGGAAGTTTTATGATAAATTTTAAGCATTAAAGTGGCCGCCATGCGAGCCTTTTTATCCTTTCACCTACCGATAACAGTAAGCAGCTCATTGAAGGAAAATGGGTCGTCAAAAGAGGGATTAACGCACATACGTTCTGAATACAAGTGAATTGTTCGTCTACATTGGATTCAGGAGCGATTGAAAATAAATTGAGCCCAAAAAGAAATAGAAATAGCACTGTTACAATTTTTTTTCTCTTAAAGTAATTAACCAACCTTCCAACGTCCTTCGAATCCCCAACCAAGCCAAACGAGTGGCAGTCAACATGAGAAAATTTCTCTTTTTTTTCTAGGCAAAGACTTTTATAATAAGCATTTGAACTTAAATAAGCTAGTCTTGCAATTTCACGATTAGTCTTGCGAAAGAGATTCAGCAGGGAGAAGGACTTTTTACGGGCACGCAGTGATAGTCAAACCAAGCATTTCTTCGAACCTTACTTGCACAAGCTGCCCTGAACCCCCAGACAGTTTGATTGCCAATCCAATTGTGCTTCGGAGAGGATTGAGGTCGCAGTATTATCAGAAGTTATCGAAATGGCAGGAAGCAGATTTAACAGCCTAATTCTATATTCCTCTTTAAAACCTGGATTCGATTTTAATTTGGGTAAACTAGGAAGAGGATTTAACAGTATGCTTAGGTAAGGAGAGATAGAGGGACAAAGATGGTCCGAAAAATTGCAGGGAGGACTATAAAGTCGGTTATCAGAGAACAGGGAGAAGAGACACAGATCTATAATAGACCTTCCCATTGAACCAATAAATATAAAGTCACCGTCTGGGTCACCAGCCGATCTCCCATTTAAAATTATGAGGTCAAAGGAAAATAAAATATCACAACTTCCGTTAAAAATAAAGAAAAATACATAATCTAAGAGTTAGAAAGAAAAATGATTTTTTTAATATACACAATTGTAGCAATACATTGTCTAACAGTATCATTTGTGTTTGGTCTGTTGGCGGTGAATCGCCCTGCTTATGTCCCTGGCGCTACTCTTCACAAATCGACTCGTATTTGCTATGAAACTATTCCTGCCATATGTCAATACGTCTGACGGACCAAACTATATAGATTATGCTTCAAGTTGGCTTAGGCTTAGAGATGGGCGTGGTGGTGTCCTAATAGTATTCGCCACACTAGCGGTTGTGGGTTCGAATCCCGGCTCAGCTCATCGAATTTTAATCGAGAATAGTACGAAAAATGTATTGTAAATTGGTTGGACCCTTCGTCCGCGACACTGGTTGGACGTCAAGTCCTCCTGTAGGACAGAATTACTTTATTCTTAATTTTTTAGTAGGATAGGAAGACCGAAACGACCCAACCTACAGGTTCATCGCCGTGTAAACCTTTTTGAATAAACTACTTTTTATCTTATTGTATTCGTAGTTTTTATTTGTCTCGGTCGCAATATAGAAAAAATGACCAGCATCCGTAGGACACATGTTAACAGAAACCAGCCATGGTTTTCTTCTCGGGCTGAGACAGTGAAGAGGGAGAGGGGAGTAGGGAGGGGATGGTGATGAGGGAGGGGAGGGGAGAGGGAGAGGGAGAGGGAGAGGGAGAGGGAGGGAGAGAGAGNAGAGAGAGAGAGAGAGAGAGAGAGAGAGAGAGAGATGTAAAGAGAGAGGGTGAGGGAGAGCAGAGAGAGATGTAAAGAGAGAGGGTGAGGGAGAGCAGAGAGGGAGAGAGACAGAGAGAGGGGAGAGGGAGAGAGGGAGGGAGAGAGAGATGGAGAGGGGAGTGAGAGGGTGAGGGAGAGGGAGATGAAGAGGGGAGAGAGAGAGAGAGAGAGAGAGAGAGAGAGAGAGGGAGAGAGAGATAGAGAGGGGAGAGAGAGGGTGAGGGAGAGGGAGATGAAGAGGGGAGAGAGAGAACGTGGGCAGTTTAGAGTTAGGATTGTTCAAGAGCTTAATGTGACTGTCAGTTCGTTGACAAAAGGAATATTTAGGTCGTAGTTAAAAAGTAAGTAAAGCATGTATATTAAGCAAATGAAACCACACATAACCCAAAAGTTAAAGTATAGTTTTTTTTTTATGTACACATTTATAACACGTAGCAAGGCGTTCTCTAACAATATCATGTTTCGATAGGTTTCAAGCCCAGTCAACGGGGCAAAGTTCCGTCCGAGTCTGGAACACGCCTGCACTAATAAAACGAGAAAGTACAGCGAAGGAAGAACACCTAACAACTTTTAGATAAGAACTTAAATAACGTCGACGTATAATATTTCTTTCTGAAAAATTTAATAAGACAATTTTTACAACTTTCACCTCCTCTGAAAAGGGAAAGTCGTAATTTAATTAAACATTTAATTCATTGATAATATAAATCTATGTTCAAAGCTTGATCAGAGTTAAATTTGTTAATAAAAAAATATAACTATTTTGTATTCAATTGTAATTTTAATGAGGCAGACAAGGAAGCAGACAACCAAGGATTTGCGTGATCTGACTTTGGGCGTGTCAATTTAAGGACAGCAGGATGTTTTATGTTTGCAAGGAGCAAACCTACATCAGATCTGATGGAAACAGACAGAATATCCAATTAGTCGGAAAGACTAAATTAATTTAAATTAAAATTCTGAAATATTTAACATTCCTCCTAACATCCTCTCAAAAAATGACACAATATTTTGAGAAAAGACATCGAGGAAAACAATGCAAACTCGTTCGCAAAAAATACTCCGATAAAGTTGTTTTTAAGAATTTGAACCTGTCGTAAGGTCGAGTCCTTTAAGGCACCAGAAAATGTTTTTTATTTTCTTTCAAGCCACTAGTTATCTCATTTGTCTCGGTTTTGCAGACAATGAGACAAAACAATGACAAAAGGAAACGGGGACATTCACCAGGAAAAACATTCCTTTGTGGCTAACCTTCATTGTAATGGGTCATGTAGGAACTTAACAACGATCATGGGATCCCGGAGAAAAGAGCAATAAAATTAGTCCTCTTTTGTCCACATTAGATTGGCCATTTATAAAAAAATTCGGTTTTATAAAAAATTTATAAAAAAATGTAATTTGTTACAAATATAAGAGTTTAGGTAGTTCTAGTTTTTAGATCGAAAAATAGATCATATTTCATATTGGCCAAATATTAAACGTAATGTAATTCGCGTCATTTAAACTTGGTCCATAAAAAATAAGAAAAAAAAGAACATAATTACAAGATTACCTATACATTTTAATTAATTATTTTAATCTAATGTCTTGGTTGAGATGAAAAAGCTAGAGGAATCCCGCTCGTAACACTAGCCTTTTCCTCTCAACCAAGACCTTAGATTAAAAGTATATTTTAATTAAAATAATTAATAGGTCAATTATAACTGCTAAATACACATATGAATGACTTATGCGGTTAAAATAAAAATTGGGATATCATATTAGTATATTCTATTGGAGCGCAATGATTTTCGGTCGATTCTCTTGAAGGTTAAATATTTTTTCAGGTTAATGCACTCCGAGATACATCTAATAAAGCAGATAAAGAGAAAAAGAGGGGGATAGAAAAAAAGACACATAAAGAAAGAAAAAGAGAGAGAGATGGATGGATGAAGGGAAGTGGGGAGGCGAGCGAGAGAGAGAGAGAGAGAGAGAGAGAGAGAGAGAGAGAGAGGGAGAGCAGAGAGAGATGTAAAGAGAGAGGGTGAGGGAGAGCAGAGAGGGAGAGAGACAGAGAGAGAGAGAGAGAGAGAGAGAGAGAGAGCGTGAGTGAGAGTACTGGGGAACAGAGAGGTAGAAAAAAAAACGAAAAAGAGAGAAATAAATAAAGATTCCTAGAGAGAGAGGGGGGAGGCTTAAAAAAGCGAGATAGAGAGAGAGCGAAAGAAAGAAAAAGAGAGAGAGAGAGATGGATGGATGAAGAGAAGTGGGGAAGCGAGCGATAGAGCGAGAGAGAGCGAGAGAGAAAAGGAGAAAGAGAGAAAAAAAGAGAGGGGGAGGGAGGGAAAGAGCGTGAGTGAGACAACTGGAAACCAGAGAGGTAGAAAAAAAACGAAAAAGAGAGAAATAAATAAAGATTCCTAGACAGAGAGAGGAGAGGCTAAAAAAGAAAAGAGATCGAAAAAAGGGAGTAGACAAAAAGAAAAAGAGAGACCAAGAGAGATAGAAGAGGAAGAGAGTGAGAGAGAGAGAGAAATATAGAGAAACAAAGAGGGAGAAATTAATAGAAATGTAGAGAAAGAAAACCAAGGAAGAGGAAAAAAGAGATATAACAAAATAGATGGAAATAAAAATGAAATAATGGGAAACTGAAAAAAGAGATTGATTGAATGTAAAAGGTGAGAGAAAGAGAAAGCAATTGAGAAAAAGAAATTGTGTGAGAAAGAAATAAAGAAAAAGACTAAGAGAAAGAAAGCCAAAGAGAGAGACAGAGAAGAGAGAATGAGAAAGCGAGAAAAAAGAGAGAAAGAAAAAAGAGAAAGATATAGAAAAGAGAGGGAGACAGAGAAAAAATAAAGAAACAGAGAGGGAAAAATTAGAAGAAATATACAGAAAGAAAACAGTACAAGGAGAAAAGAGAATGAAATAAAGAGAAAGAAAAAGAGGGATAAAAATGAGGGAATGGGAAAAACATATTGATTGAATATAACAGGTGAGAGAAAGAGAAAGCAAATGAGAAAAAGACATAGTTTGACAAAGAAATAAAGAAAAAGAATGAGAGAAAGAAAGCTAAAAAGAGAGAGACAGAGAAATAAAAGTGAGAGAGGTAGGAAAGAGAGCAAGAAAAAAGTTGTAAGTTAGTACAAAGAGAAAAAGCGGAAAGAGAGAGGGGGAGGAAGAGAGAGAGAGAGAGAGAGAGAGAGAGAGAGAGAGAGAGAGAGAGAGAGAGAGAGAGAGAGAGAGAGAGAGAGAGAGAGAGAGAGAGAGACAGAGAGGGACAGACAGAGAGCGAGAGAGAGAGACAGAGACAGACAGAGAGAGAGAGAGAGAGAGAGAGAGAGAGAGAGAGAGAGAGAGAGAGAGAGAGAGAGAGAGAGAGAGAGACAGACAGACAGAAAAAGATAGAGTGAGAGATTTATCTTGCAAAATTGTTTACACTCAATACATTTTATTTATTAAAATAAGCGAAATGCTATCCCTACATAAATTTTTACACAGTTTCATAAACATAACAATATATACACTTAAGTTAGTACTTAGTGTGCGATTAGTGCCATAGTTCATTTATATAAATAAATAATTTTGCTCAAAATGGAGTGGAGGAATCAACAAAAAAATAATGCAAAAGTTGTATAAAACGAATAAATCACCGTTATATTTTCCATGTAAATAAATTGTGTCATTTCGAAAAAAAAGTTATTAGAAGAAAAATGCTATTAAAAAGTTACTGGGCACGAATTGGCAAGTTTCAACTCTTCGAAACGAAAAATGCCTTGTACTGAAATCTCCACACTTCTCTATTAGCAGATTTTCAGTTTGTTTCAACATTTAAGAAATTGGTGAACCAGTTCAGAATAAGGTTATCCGACAAAGTGTAAAATATAAATTCTCATTGAAATTCGTTATGCCTAAAAGGCCTATCGATAACGTTTATTATAAATAAATTTCGATAACTGCAATTATCAGTGAAGTAGAATTATATAATGTTAATGGGAGGTTTGCTTGGATTTCCCCATGACAGAGCAGAACTGTATTATTATAGTCAACATCAATGTTCTTCTAAGAAATCATATTATCGTGATCCTTTCAAAAGCAAATCGCGAACTGAAATACACACGTTTGTGATGTGAGGCATCTCTAGTGGTACACCGCACATTCCATTGCCGTTTTCCTTCCTGGGAAAATCCTACTATTCAAAGGAAACCAAAATTGTGCAGACACTCTCGGTCCTTACGTGTTAAAATACTAATATTTAACTAATCTTAACCATGGGACTAATAAATTATTACGTATAATATATTAATTATAGACATTTCAAGTGAAAAGTGCCAGTAGAATTGAAACACAGTTTAAAAATTGATGTTTTGAAAGAAAAATGCCAATAAAAAAAATAAGAGTTTCGAAATTTTAATAACACCCTTGTATACAACGAACTTTATTACGTCCTGGCTAACGACGTTGTAAAAGGCTTTATCTCATATATTTTTCACCATGAGATATCGTGTTAACAGGTTTAGAAGTTTTACAGGATTTAGATATTTCCATTTTCCTTTCTAGACTTAGACCCAGACTAGATCAGTATGATCGGGTTTGTCACCAGGTCAGCCAATAGACTTCCAACTCGCGAAAAATTGTCAGTCGCTCTAGCAGCAATGTACAAACATTCAGGATCTTACACAGAAACGTAACGGAAGCTGAAACTCTTCTATCCCCCATAGAACCCAAGCCTATTAGAGCAAGTCTGGCCTCATGGGGGCCATGATGGCACTTGTAAAAACAGGTATTATAAATCTTGTAATATATCTAACAGGTATATTGTAAATCTTGTAAAACAGGTATTTCGTGGCTTTTCTCTGTACCTTTTCTATCATGTATGACCCACATAAAGAACAGGCGACCGAACAACACCGGCATAGTCTATGTAATACTGCGGTATACTGCGCACGAGTGATTGATAAAGTAATTTATTGCAAAAAGATTCTTAACCTTCTTAAGTCAACAGCCTGTATACATTTAATTATAATAAGATTCAGGTTGTCCAAAGTAAAGCTTCAAAAATAGTAGGAAACTTCAGTGGTGGTAGAATGCAAGCCTAATGCATTAAAAATTGCCACTAAGTGAATATGTACACAATTTAAAGAAGCGCGCACCCTGCTTAGTCTCAATGTTTATATTAATAATATATTTAATTACCACAGAAATGACCTCCAGTATCGCAAATGCAAGTGACCGGATCACATATTACTGCGATACATAGTTTTTATTTGTAAAGCTAGCCCCAAATGCCGAATGCGGAGCAAAGATTCGCCGAGTCCGGATTAATGCGGATGCCATTAGTCGTACCCAACAATATGCATTACTCGCCGTGTCCGACTTATAGTCGGTTTTCTCGTCCACTTCAAAGTGCACGAATATTCCTGAAATAGCCACAACCACGCATTCGGGAATCAACTGTAACTGTACATACCTTTAACCACACGTCAACTATTATCAAAATGGACAGTAAGTGTATACTTCTATCTGTTTTTCAGTAATAAACGATTCCTAACTAGTATAGATACAATTTATTTTTACACAATAACAACAGTTTTTATTATTATTATTATTAGGAATGGATTGGCCAACATAACAGTTTTGGCGTTCCTCGATGTTTAGGAAGGAGAAACAATAATTTGGATGGGGCATCAGTACTCTATGCCTGATTTATTTAAAAATAGATGCACTAATGGCATCCTTTAAAATCTTCCTTTAAAACAATCATGGAGAGCGTGGTCGGCCAAAGCGGGGCAGGTGTCGATGGTTTGGTGATTCCATCCACCATCTACTTTTCTTAAGATTTTTTTTTCTATTAGTTCATAGTCGCTGAACAAAAGAGTAACCGCAGCTGCTTCAATAACAGTTTCACTATTGTCCATCACGGTTGGTAGTAAATTGAGGACTCGCACGACATTTCGTAAATACTTATTCGCTGTTTCAGCAACAACTAGGCTATTTGGCGAATTCCACGACGAGCATCTCGAGACTGGGCCAACATTACCAATACCGAATGTCTGGAGCCACCTTAACGATTAAAATTTGAAAACTAAATATTTACTATAAACCAATCCAGCTGTGATACATTTTTATAAATATTTGTTGCTAATAGCTTTAAATAATTTAAAATCACATGCTTAATAATTCATGTGATGATAAATGCACTTATGTGTTTATAAGATTAACGGATATTATTACTTTTTTCGTCAAACTGAATGATTCGATAAAGGAAACTGTCATTATACAGAACTGGCGTAGGGTCACTTATTGGGTCGCCTTCACACGCGTATTTGTTGAATTACTAAACGCGTTTCGGGATTGCGCCATCTTCAGTGAGGAACTATCTGAAAGAGGAGACAGTTCCTGCCCACTCGCAGACCACCAACTCTCAATAAACTGTCATCATTAATCCATATATGCATAATCGACTGTATTAATTATTTTAATTAATTATACTTTTAATCTAAGGTCTTGGTTGTGTCGAAGGTCGTGGGTTCGAATCCCGCTCATGATACTTGCTTTTTCATTTCGACCTTAGATTAAATTTCATCGTTAAGTTAAAATGATCAAAAATAGTGTGTTGTAAAAGAAAACGGATTTCGGGAAATAAATATTTACGTAACTACGTTGTTATGTTGCAATTCCGGCATAAAAATTTTATTCTCAAAACATCAGTAGATTAAAGCAGTGAAAACATTTTGAGAAAATGATTTCGAGTATCTCTCAACTTTGATTCTTCATTTCTGCTATTACAATTTAAGCTGGGTCGAGGCGAAATTGACACAGATTAGAGTGAGTGGGCGGCCACCCCCGCCGTGCTCCCAGGTGGCTTGGCCCTGATAATCAATTACCGACCCTGTAAATACTCTTGTCACCATACGCTAAAGGATTTGCCCATTATCCTGGCACACAAGTCCGGTTTTAGGGGTGGGGGCCGCGATAGAAAATGTTTAATGATTTTGGGGAAACCCCGTGACGCAGATTTTATCGTCGAAAATCTTCTTGGACAATTGTTTTTAAAAGTTTATAAAGTGCAAGAGAGAGAGAGAAAAATGGCAAAACTTGTGTACAATTGCTTAATGTATTTAATAAACCTTTGTTACACCAGGTCAGAGCGAGATGAACCTAAAAACTTCACTTCCTTTTCCAGTATCAAGAAGGACTAGGATGATGAAGGCTAGAAAGGAAACCCAAGGGAATACAGCCTAAAAACGAATAATTCTCCAAGCGCTTAAGCAACAAATCTGCCTTTTGTGCAGGGTTTAGAATAAGAAAGTTTGAAGGTTGACTATATAAGCCGTACAAAACGATCCTTCTGAGATTATTCAGATCCCATAGTCGTTTTATGGAGCTTCCTGGTTATAAGGCTCTAGAGACTTAGCCTGACTCTTAACACGACTTAGTTTTCACTAACAAGGGGACATGGAATCTCCGAGTTTCATGAAACATTTGGTGATATTAGATCGAAAAATAGGAGAGCGTCGGGGCAAAGGGGGTTTAGGAGCAGAAAAAAGCTAATGTAATAAATGTTTTTATTTGAATGGTTTTTTAATTTGGCTTTATGTTCTTCTTGTATTTTATATTGGTCTCAATATACATTAAGACTATTTCACTTGGTCAGTAGGTCAAAATTACCACCGGGCTATCGTATGGGTATCGTAGATATGTCACCAATCGACGTGCTAACCTAGGTTAAAATATTTATTTAACAAGAAACAAAGTATATATAATATTCGTTTTTCGAACCCAAAAAACCTGAATACAAATAGTTCGGGGGGGAACAACTAATTTTTTTTGTCAATTAGCCTACCTAGGTTTTCGAAAATCAGAAGAATGGTTATAAATTTGAAACGACTCCGCCGATCCAAAGGAAAATTTAGTGGGGTTTAAAACCCTATAAATCATACAGAATGGAACGAACTTGGTCTTCATGAATAAATTAAAACCGGATATATAAAATAAAACGTATGAGAAGTTTTATTATATTTCCCTCTTATGTCCCTCGGTTATATTGGCATAAAATCTAAACGTTGTTAACATAGTCCGGGACAAGAAATATCCAGCCTCCCAAACGGTCGTAATAAAGTTGAATTTGAACAAAATCCTGAGGAGTTATGATTTTTTTTAGCAATCCAAAACTGTATTTTTTTTTGTAATAAATTTTCGTATTTAACAGCTTTAAAACAATTTTTTTATTTTTTCTGGCCTTTACTGAGAGTTTCTTTTGGTTCTTTTACTTTTTTTAAATAAATCTAGTATCAATCGCAGACGAAGGATCGAACCCTTCAATACATTTTTCATACTATAATCAATGAAAAAAAACCATGGTCTCTGCCGGGATTCGAACCCAGAACCGTTAGCATCACAAATACCAGTCGGACATTTGAACACCTTTATTAAGGTTTCAAAATTTGGGAATTCACGTCCGTAGGCGACCCTCCTCCTCGTAAGCGGAAAGTTAGTGCGTCCTTTTAAACTTTTGTAATTATCTGTCGGTTATATTGCGACCATGTGATTTATATGACTAAATTAAATTTAAAGAGAGTGAACAATTAAATTTATTTGTATAATGGGGAAAAAAACTTTTTCCTGGTCACTTCTGACTTCACCAACCGAATACGGCGTACAAGAACAACTTAGGCTCGAAAAGAAACGGAAAAGCCAAATCTACAAATCTTAAGATGATCAAATTTTGTTTTTAATTAAAAGCAATGTGTTGTTCTTATTCTATTCACACGAAACAGTAGCAAAATAAATATTTTAAATTTTATAAAACTACACAAATAGACTAGGTGTGTGTTTGGCGACTCGTAGACTGCCGGGTGACGAATCGATAGGCATTGTGAGCCTTTTTCCAACCCCCCTCGGATCAACCGGATAACTTTTTCTAAACATCAGAGACGTAGGTGTGTCTGGATAAAAAGGGAAATGAATGCCCCCGACGGATTCCGAGTGTGAATTATAATTAAAGCACTCCCAAACGGATAATCCGTCATTGCACTACCTTTATAATATAAATTAATAGCCAAGGAGGGAAATGACGGTATATTCCCAAAACAAAACAAAAATAAAAAGATAACATTCAAAACCTTGTTCACTCAAGGACATTTAGTTAAAATGTGTAATTGCCAAAGCGAGCTTTACTATTGGTAATCTACTTAGTTAACCAGTTAGACCGAATTGGTTATTGTAAATACGACTAAAAACCTCTTAGTAATACATCATTCCAACCGTAATTCTCTTGGTCTTTAAGAGCATCCATCTTAATTTAACAAGTTACAAAACTGAGACGAAATCACTTTAAAACGAATAAATATCAAAGCAAAAAAGGCAAATTGCCACATCTAATTTTCAATTGTACTAGCAATTAATGAAAATATAGACAATAGGTTCATTAAGTGATATACACAATTTAATTTTAGTTAAAGTTAATTTAACTTTCCAGTATAATCTTCCCTCTTAAAATCACTCGTCTTAGGCGTGTCAAAATTCTTTCGCAGTATAACGAAAAGGTCGACAAGGCCGTATAATTGCGGAATCGACTCAGATTTAATTGATACCGGGGATTTAAAATCAATCTTCCAGGAAAGTTATCGGAAGAAAGAATGATATTGAAGAACACTAGACATATAGTTTTATCGGTGCTTTAGAAAATTTTCCGACCGACGAAGCCGATGATGCTCCGGGGCAAACGGAATTGACGAAACTTCTCCGCAAACTTTGACTCACGGAAAACGCTTCATGACTCGAATGATCAAACCTCCTTAATCATTTTTCCGAACCACTTTTCAAGTTTAATTTTTTTTATCACGTCTAACAGCCTTAATCATTAAAGCAGTGAAACTAACATAAATGATACGCAAAATGAACTGTAATTTATAATTCGGATAAGCCCTGATTACACGGTGATTCGTATATTTTATTTGAAACTCTTTATATTAAAAAAAAATTAATAAAAATCACAATTTCTGTTATACTTTAAATCAAACCTAGAATAAACAAAGTGAAAAGAAAGATCACTTTAAAAAAAAGATGGTTTAAATTAAATAAGTATTTCTTTCAATCAATTAATTATTCTTTCTAAGGTCTTGGTTGAGATAAAAAAGTCAGTGTCATGAGCGGGATTCGAACCCACGACCTTCGGCAATATAACTGTTTTTAAAATGTTTGGGTAAAAAAACATTTTTATTGATGATAGTACCTATCGATAGGAAATAACCCAAAAAATAAGCTTAAATAAAATATATCAAATAAGACAATGATTCAAGGTTTAAGAATCGCGTAATCCTCTCAAAATTCACTTTTGATTTTACTAATCAATTTTTCAATACTGATCAGCGGAATGAGGTAGCTAAGTGACACATCTTTTTTTTCGGGCATGTTCCGGGATCGTAGTCATTCCGGGTCAGGCGATTTATCGCGTATCTCACCTGGTGTACTCCCATATCTACAAACCAGATTTACTTTCTGCCGGCGTAGTTTTTTTTTCCTAGAGACGATTTCTCCTATTTCTCCTACTTCGATATTCCCGCGCCGTTCCGAGACCTCATAATGGCTTCTCCCATTTGCTACCGGGGTCAATTCGAAGTTTAGTGACTTACTTTTTTTTATAATGGGATCTCGTTTAAAATACGATATTGGGAAAGTAATGATTTTCCGGTCGATTCTATTAAAGGTTAGCGATTTTATAAGGTCAATACACTGAGATTCAACAGCGACATTAAATTACAATCTAAGAGAAATTGAATGGTAATAACGGAGAGTGTGGTAGAGCGGAAGGAAAGGGAGTGAGTGAGAAAGATAGTAGAGAGAGAGAGAGAGAGAGAGAGAGAGAGAGAGAGAGAGAGAGAGAGAGAGAGAGAGAGAGAGAGAGAGAGAGAGAGCGAGAAAGAAAAAGAGGAAAATCGAGTAACAGTGGAGTAGTGGGCGAGAAAGAAAGTGAAAGAGGAGAGTGAAATTGAAAGAGTTAGAAAGAAGGGAGATAGGCAGAGTGAAATTGAGTGATAGAGATTGATTGGGTGAGAAAGAAAGAAAAAGAGGCAGAGTGGGATCAAGTGATTGGTAGGGATTGAGAGGGAAAGAGTGGGATAGAGTGACAGATAGAGACTGAGTGCGTAAAACAGAAAGTGAGAGCAGAATGGGATTGAGTGAGAGAGAAAGAAAGGAGAAAGGCAGAGTGGTATTGAGTAATAGAGATTGTCTGGATGAAACGGAAAGTGAGAGAGCAGAATGGGATTGAGTGAGAGAGAAAGAAGGAGAGAGGCTGAGTGGGATTGAGTGATAGAAAGAGATTGAGTGGGAAAGTAAAAGAGGCAGAGTGGAATTGAGTGAGTAAGAAAGAAAGGCGAGAGTTAGAATGGGATTGAGTGATACAAAGGGATTGAGTGATTGAAAAAGAAAGCGAATGCGGCAGAGTGGAATTGAGTGAGTGAGAAAGAAGGGATAGAAGCAGAGTGGGATTGAGTAGGTGAAAAAGAAAGTGAGAGAGCAGAGTGGGATTAAGTGATTGATAGTGATTGAAAGAGAAAGAGTGGAATAGAGTGACAGATAGAGACTGAATGCGTAAAACAGAAAGTGAGAGCAGAATGGGATTGAGTGAGAAAGGAAGAAGGGAGAGAGGAGAGAAGGATTGACTGATAGACCGAGACTGAGTGATAGAAAAAGAAAGTGAGAGAGCAGAGTTGGATTGAATGAATGAGAAAGTAGGAAGAAAGGTAGATTGGGATTGAGGAATAGAGATTGTCTGGATGAAACAGAAAGTGAGAAAGCAGAATGGGAATGAGTGAGAAAGAAAGAAGGAGAGAGGCTGAGTGGGATTGAGAGATCGAAAGAGATTGAGTGGTTGAAAAAGAAAGCGAAAGAGGCAGAGTGGAACTGAGTGATTGAGAAAGTAGAGAGAAAGGCTGAGTGAGATTGAGTGGGTGAAAAAGAAAGTGAGAGAGCAGAGTGGGATTGAGTGATAGAAAGGTATTGAGAGAGAAACAGTGGGATTGAGTAAGTGATAAAGGAAGTGAGAATCAGAGGGGTTGAGGGAGTGAGAAAGAGAGATAAAATGGAGAGAATAAGTGATTGAGTTAGAAAGACTCTTCCCATATTTAACATACTGTTTTACTCACAATATTTTTCCTCATACTAAGTGTATGTTGGCTTTGTTAGATATTCCGAAGGAGCAAATTCAAAACGAAAAATTAAAAAAGGTCTACTTTTTCTATTGGAACGCTGGACCTTGACCTAAATTAAAACTCGATTTGGATACTATACTCATCACACAACCACACCAAAAGCCTCCGATCCTAGCAAGTTATTTCAAGTTGAGGTTCGTGCCTGCATAGAAATTGGGCTGGCTTAATTACCAGCCGCCGAACACACACAGCCTTAAAATATACCGTGAGGATGTTAATTCACCCCGCCCTCGAACTTATCATTGAAAGCGGTCATTCATCATAAACCAGGTTTAGGCCGGCCTTCAAAAGCCGGCAATTCGCGACCACATACAGTTAATAGGCCGATAAATTCCGTCTTATCTTTACCGCCCTGTAACGTTCACGGCGACGACGCTTCTCAGTCGAAATGAATGACTTGTAATCGTCCTGCACCATCTACCATTTGTCATATGATAATTGTCCATTAAAATATCAAATGTTTTAAATATACTTCAATATTCTGACGAAGGGGCGGGGTGAGAATGAAGAATTTTCTTATATTAAGAAGATTCTGTTCATCCATTCTAAAATGCTAGACAATTAAAAAGAAACAAATAGCTGCTTTCGAAATAGAAGAAGCAAATGGCCTGGGCGTGTCTTGAACTTCAACAGTCTGAATCATCTGGCTGAAAGAGATTTCACGATCGGAAGACTGAAGTTTATTAGGAGTGGATCTATGATTAATGTTTAGGTCGAGGTTAACCATAACTGCCAAAAGGTTGACACGCGAGGTTACTTTTGAGCCAAAGCCCGTGTTTCCGGCAAGCAGAGAAAGATTGCTCGACAACCACCTGACTGACAGGTGCACTTCCTTGGCTCCATGCAGCGCGTAGGAGTGTCATCGGATATGAGAATAGTGCTTAAGCATGACAACGAGTATGAAAGGCCCCCGTTCCGATTCTTGGATAAAAACAGGGATGTTTTATTGTATATCGTATTGATAGTTTTGTCAAAAATGAACTGATTCATTAGCGTGAATGTGAACTATGAGAAGGCACCACCCTAATTGAGTGAATAGTTTGTAAATTGGAAAAAACGTATTTCCAATTATTATTTATTATAAAAAAACTCTGTTCATTTTAAACTTTTCGCCCGGATAAGAGTTTTCATGAGAGGGCTTCAAAAAGTAAAAGGTTTTGCAATTTGTTTAAATTCCAATCGATTTGTATAAATCCAAAAGGTAAAGAACAAGGTCTCACCTTTCGACAAAGGTTGGACGATGTCCTTTTAGTAAAGGGTCGTCGAGACATAGTCATCACTTTAGAATACAGATAAGACATAAATTAAATTTCCTGAAAGGCTAGGTCGCTTAGAAGAAAAGGGGAATACGACAAAGTAAAATGTCCATTTCCCACATCTGACTAATTAAAACATAATTATTTTTTATTTAATCTCCACTTTTGCCAAATAATATACGGAAATTATCAGGGCACATTTATCTGAGGGATATATTATAATAAATTTCAAAAGATGTATAGAGCGTAATAAAAGGATAAAAAGTGAAAAGGGACAATTATTAAATATTATTTACAACAAAAGAGATCTACATTTATTAAACTGAGTAGTTTCCGTCTAAGCCATATGCTCACAATGACTACAAACTTTTTGTCCTTCCTGTAAATTACTCTATGAATTATTATGTTTTTTGATGCAGTCAGTTTTTATCAATATGACTGTTTGTATTTCCCAAAATTTTTTTTCTAATTTTTTTCTTCATGTGTTGGTTTGAGCTGATGGTAGAGCGATTGTTTTGTCTATTATGTTGGCTGCTAAGTCCCTTGTCCGATTTTAAATGTCCGTGAGCAGGAAATGAGATGTTCTACGTCTACTATGGCTTGTGTTATTTTCCCACCCTCCCCTTGGAAAGATTTTTACGAACGATCGTGTATTTTTGTTGTACTGGTGGTTTTGTTTTGTCCTGGGGGTGGTTTTACTGAAACTGCGGTTGTTTCCGGAAGTAACAGTTTGCTAGTTATGTGTAGGCCTAGGACATTGTTATGTTTTTCTTGACTCATGTTTTTTGGGCTTGCATATGGGTTAAATTTGAGGTAAGACATTGTTGAAGATAATAAGATGGTTTGTTTTTTTGTAAAAGTAAGGTAGTCTATGTTTGTTCAGATGCTGAACTGATTCATACTGATCCTAATACTGGGTCCGTCTATACTTGCTGGTTTGATATCGACCACTAAAGAAGCGTGGACGTTGATTTTGAGGATACTATGAAATGGGATCACTCGATGAATTGAAACCTACCGCACCTATTAGTATAGAACACAGAAAGTCACAGTGATTACCACGATACTACGAAGTTTGGTATTCCTGCAATTTTCTGATACTAATGTGCGCTGCCATAGCCGAAAGTTCAGATATTATGCTTATTTACTATGCTCAGTCACAAAATTAAAACGGGCTAAATACCACATTGACAAACTACTGATTGAGAGACCATGGCGTGAAGATAGGAGGACCAGGAGTGCCAGAAACGTCCTAAACGACTAAAGCCACATCACCCCGCAGACCCGCAATACGTTCATAAATAATATATTTGCCTCTGAAGATGAGGAGGAAGATTATGTACTAGAGACGACGGTACGCAGCCTTCTTGATTAGTTTACTTTTCCTTGTTTTTTAATTCAATTAAATTGACTCGATCGTTTTTTAAGAAGTAGGTCTTTAGTTAATGCTGTAATTGTTTTACTCGAGTCTTTTTGGTACAGTAGGTTATGACTTCATTGAGCGGTTGCTTCGTATTCGATCTACAAATGGGGTCATCACTGAATAAGCCCAGGTTGTGTGTTTTCTCAAATGACATTACTTTCATAGAGCCTTGTTCATAGTTGAAGCAATGTTTTTGAAAGTTTTGGCTAAGGGTCTGGCATCAACTAGAGTTTTTTCATTCCTTCTGTTTTATGTGGACCCTTTCTGATTGGAGTTTTTATCTTGTTATCTCCATTGTAGGTTATAGCCCTATAACTGATCTTGCAAACCCTCCCTGGTAAGTTTATCCTAAGTTGGACAAAATTCCTTTGTGCCTTGCACCCAAAATATTGTAAGGTTATATTTTCCCAGGTTTTGGATAAATTCACCTGCTATCGTTTCCAGATAAGACATTTTTACACGCTTGTGCTTTTAGGGCCTGAAGATTTTTTTATCTGTGAAAAATAGGCGTATGAGTGAAGCCCAGCGAATACAGACCTATGTTCATCCACTCTCCGACCAACAAGCACCTCCAAGTAATATCAACCTGCCAATTTTTCAAATATTATCTCTGTTATATATAAAGTCGTATTACTCTAGATGTCTACTGAGAATTTATTTCGTCAGTAAATAACCATGATCATAAAAACGACTGAGTTACACAGACGTGCCAGTAGACTGGCCACGCGATCGGTAATTTATCGATGACTGTTTTTATTTGACTCAAAGGGCATAAACAGCTATAACAAACAAAAAAGGATCAAACGTTAACAAAAAAAACATGGATCGAAAATGACTTAAGATAAAAAATTAAATATTTGGTCAGTTTAACCCATGATGCTGCCGGAGCGGCCAATTCGGCCATTATGCAAATCGTAGGGCTGAAAGGACGACCGGTGTGTCATATTACCCGAGCCCCTTTGCCTTATCGCGTTTCCTTGTGCCATCCTTAAACATAGACAATGCGGACTATAATTAAGATAAACGGAAAGCCACAAATTCGCTTCTCTGAACGTTTGTATTCCAGACCCGAGTCGAACGTTAAAACGTGGTTATGTAAAATGCAAAGTATGTTGCAGAATTTTCCAAAGTATTTTTTTTTAAACACGCAATCTTTAGAAAAAATAATAACGTGACCCACGCATTACAACATGTGGAAATCAGGTCATTACCACGGCATACCATGAAATAATGGGTACTGTTAATTTATACGAAAAAACTACTATACCTATATGAATGTTTAATTTCGTACTAGCTAGTAAAATAAACCGACTACAGATGCAGTAAAATCAATTAATACGTCCAACTGGGAACCGCGGTGTCCGAGTGATGCGGCGTCTGACCGGTATTTGCCATGCTAGTGGGCCTAGGTTCGAATAGCCCATGGAATATAAATTGATAACAATAATAAAAAGGTTAGGAGCAAAAAGATGGCTCACCCTAATATTTCCGGTTTATATTATTTTTTTAAGCCTTGAAGCCGGCAAACTACACGGTCATCGCCACCACTTTCTTCCTTACCTTTGCAATTCTTTTCTTATCTTTCTCGTGTTTTAAACCTACTAATTTCTTTTACTGATTTTCCAGCCAAGTTATGATGTTTTATGATAAAACGGTAACCAACTCTGTTTTTTCTTTATTCTATTGCTAGCCACTTTTTACCTTAACGCCTTGTCAATTGTGGGTAAAATAACGCAAATACTCAAAAACAAGACAAAAACATGATAGTCTGGTTAGGAAGTACCCCAGAGTACTCGATATTCTGCGGGGAAATTGGGGGTAGCCCCTCCATTCACGCTAATAAATTACATTCATATACCAGACTTTTCACACTATCCCAGAGTGTTCAATATTTCGCGGGTAATTGGGGATAGGTCACTTCATTCGCACTAATAAATTACATTCGCATTACCCAACAGTATTCGATATTTATTTTTTTATTTTTTTAACGAGGGTTCGAAACAACAGAAGTCATATCAACCCTCAAGGGCAGGTGTTTTTGAAAGGAAAAAAACACTTGTAATTATGTCGGATTCGAATGCAGGGCCGCTGGATTCAAACCCGAAACCTTACAGTGATGTGCGCCGGGTCAACGCCTAAGCCGTTGCGCCCACCAATGCCCCAGTACTCGATATTCCTCGATGCAATCAGGAATATGCCCCTCTATTCACGCAGATAAATACATTCGTACCATTAAATAGCACATATCACCTTCATGAAAGTACAAACATATATGTACATTTAAAAATATTTATGATCCTGTGATATTAGTTACGAGATGCGCCTAGAAGAAACAGATCCGGAACTTTTGTTAAGTTTGGACGTTTTGGACACCTTTTTAGATCTGTCCTTCCATATTATTTTTGGCACACTTACATTATAAACAGCTAACTTGCCAGCAGACGAAAGCACAACTTTTTACGTCTTTACGAAACAGTACTCAAGAAAACTAACCTCAGTCGAGTGTCAAGTGTGTAATCAGTTCCGAACTACTAACCTGTGCACTGGGTCACTTGGGACACGAAAACTGTCGACACGCATCACATTTTACACACGAGTTATAATAAACGTCCAAATCAATAAATTTTTAATTGCTGAGCATGCTGGTGTTTTAACGATTTTTGGAAAAATATTGGCGGGAGGTTATGTTTGTAATGAAAGTAAATACGAAATTTAAAACCAAATATACACGCATCACCATTCCAGACTTTAACACATTTAAAATAATTGGAAGGATGGACGTTTTCCTGGGCATCTCTATAATTAGGCATGTTAGCTTTAAAAATGTAAGCACTTGATGTCAATCCTTATAAATTATTTTCACCTTCATTATATTTCACATGATTTTATAAGCCGACCTTTTAGTGAAGTAAATCTAATAATATTTCAAACGTCTGTCGAGGTTGCCTACCCAGGCATAACCAGTCGCCTTCCTCGTGACTTAAGTAAATTTGACCGAATTCACCTGGGTTGGTCGGAGGCGGCTGGAAATAGTTAAGGCCGGAAAGTCGTAAAAAATTGGGTTAACCAATTGGGTTGATGTAAGGAGTCGGCGAGGGCTCGGGTGGATCGTAAAAAGAAGGGCACCCCTCCGACTTGTTTACCAACCCTTAATTTTTCCCAATCGAGGACGACCGGATTCCCTGTTTACAACATTCAGGTCAACGGTGATTCGTGAATGAAAAAATTTATACCTTTAAATAAATTTATTTAAATGGCAGTAAAGAAGCTTACGCGATCGTGTGGCCAAGAAAATGAAATAAATATGTTATCTAGATAAATTTTCTGTTTGTTTACAAAGTCTCATCTTGGCCGGAAAAAAATAATCAAGCGACTTTGTTTTTACAAGGCGAAGGACAACAATTGTACCAGCAGTAATTGGAGCCCTGAGGAGTCCTATAATTGTATTGCAGAGAGGCCCTTTCGGTTTTATTACGCCTTAGCTTTTCTAAACCCTAGCATGATTTTTCTAGGAAAAAAATATCAGCAAATTTTTGAAATTTCTAATTTTAAATTGGATTAATTTAGCAATCGTAACGCGTTCTCGGGATATCAAGAGACAAGTTCTAATAGTTTCCATATCTCCCTTATTAAAACAAGGATTATCGTATTTATCAACCATGTCAGTCAATGTTTTCTTGAACTGCGGCAATTTATTTCAGCATAAAACGAATTTCACCGTGTTTTCGACGCTCTTAAAGAGGGGGGAATATAATTAGAATGCAAATTGGACGACTTTTGTTAAACCGAGGCAGAGTGGTTCATTCCGTTTGTCGAAAGGGGGTGCAAACATTCGTCCCCGCTTTCATCATAAATATTTAAAGGCGGCAATTTGGCCCCCCGCGACAATTAAGGGAGGAAAATGACCAACAGGCTACGTGAAAGAAAACGTGTCGGAGTTTTAAATTGGGAGTTTCTTCCTATGCAGAAATAATTCAAAATTAAATTCCTATGCAGATTAATTTCAAATTAATCTAAAAAGATTCCAAAACCTAATACAATAGTTAATTTTTAAAGCATTCGAATATAGAAAACAAAAACAAAATAGTCTTTTTCCTGGTATGTTTAGCGAGATGCCAAGATGAGCAAAATAATGAACAAGCAGACAGACAGACATTCCGTAAGACCAAGGAACTAAAACATAACAGGAACAAATATAACTAATCCATCTCAGAATGGACCAATTCTATAGGTAGAACACTGAATTTATTTCAGTCAATTAATTATTCTTTGTAAGGTCTTGGTTGGGATAAAAAAGTCAGGGTCACGAGCGGATTCGAACCCACGACCTTAGGCTAAATACGCCGCTAATCTACCAGATCCTCTCGGACACAACTCTCCATCTCAACCTATAACCGTTCGAATTTTCCTTCTTTTTGCCATTTTCAAACATCGTGGAATCGGATCGGATTCTCGGCGACTTATGAAAAGGCCACGGGGAGCTGTTTCGTGAAGTGATACTTCTTTTACTTTTTAAATATTAATCAATTTACGTTTTCGTAGTCAATTGACCAAGTTACTTCTTTCAATCAATTAATTACTCTTTCTAAGGTCTTGGTTGAGATAAAAAAAAGTCAGTGTCACGAACGGGATACAGCTGATATAGCTACACTGCTGACTGTACATTAGACTCCGGAGGCATATGACGCGGGACAGCAGAAGCTTTTTTAGGTATTTCTTATTCTGTTGGTGTGAAGGCTTATATAGGCAGAGATTCCCCGAGTAGAAGGATATACAAGAGAGTCCTTGAAAAAGCTTTGTTTCATCGTAAAAACTATTAAGCTTAATACAACTGTAGACTGCAATAGAGATTGAAAATAGACCAATACTGGTCGCGGTGAATAGGTCGTAGTTAGAGCAACTCTTTTGTTTAATCTAATCGAATCTACTTCCTAAAAGAAAGATCGAGTCAATTTAATTGTAAGGAACTAGGAAACTACAATAAATTAGAAGACAGTCCTTATTCCTAAGGAGACAGCAGTCCTTAACATCCTTTTATACTGATCATGACCATCTTCCTCTGTTCTGAACATCGGTGGATCTCAAATCATCGAGGGATTTGTGCCTTCCTGTACTCATCATCGTCAGAGTCGTCGATATAATTCCCAGCTTCATACTTTCTTAAGTGTCGCTATCAAACTGACCAGATAAGACGGACTCAACAGTAGGGTCAATTAATTATACTTTTTAATCTAAGATCTTGTTTCGGATGAAAAAGAAAGTGTCAATGGGATTCGAACCCACGACTTTCGGCTCAATGCGGAGCTGCTCTAACCACTTGAGTAATCGTGAATAGGATCAATGCCGATCAGTTCAAAACTACTCGCAGAACCAACAGTAAGCAGGATATCTTACTTAAGTAGACGAAAATTAATACATTTAAGGGGAAAAAACATGGGTGAAGCAAAATTCAACAAAAAAGCACTAGACGTTCACTTATCTATCAGCAAAATTGCTACAGTTAGACTGGGAAAAATTGGACTCTATACAAAAAAAACCACCAATACAATATGGATGTATTCAATGATCACTCCCATTGACAGGAATAAACTGCCATCCATATTATCCTAAAATGAGAAGCAACCGCTCAATAGACAACCTGAGCCAAGAAGTTAAAGGGAAAATTGCAGCAATGACATCATATTTCATAAAAGAAAAGTATCAATCAAATTGACATAAGGATCTAGGAAAAGTACAATAAACCAGAATGCTGCAGAATTCAGAGAATAATCTCCAGTTTCTTGTATCGTCGTCATCTGCTAGGAGCATCATTTTACTGTGATTGCTTTTATTATTGAGTGTGATTTACTTTCCCCTTTAGGAATGGCTTGTTTTTAATCATTTTTCAAATGTTATCAATGTTTTCTTGTCTTAATTCTATTCCCGGTATCCTCCTTATCGTTCACTTCCTTGTTAAGTATGATTTAAGTGAATCCCATATTTATTCACTTTTATCTCTCCGCTTCCTTTGCCAAACCATCTGCTATTTCCTTACCTCCATTTTTTTGATCCACTTGACTTTCGTTTTCCAAACTGATGTGACGTCTAATTTTTTCTATCATTGGCGGTCTAAATTGAATCGATAAAAGCCACAAAGTGTATTTCTAAACCAACTCCTAGACGAATCCAATTTTTAAGTTTAAACGTAATAAAATCGAACTAGTTTCCTCTAGTTTTATAAACAATACGATCATAAAAGGATCTAAACGTTAGTACTTCGATCATGGCTCTCATGAGCAATTCAACAAACCCGCGAGTGAAGACGGACCCAATAAGTGACACAATGTAGATTCAGCACGTTCATGCTAAACAAATCAAAATTGAACGGAACAGCTCGAGTAATTGGAGTCCCTTACGAAACCTAGCTGAAAGTCTTCAATAGGAAACTTGTTCTCTCTCAAGTCGGCTTAATCCAAGACTTAAAAAAAACATATATTTTTTAAGCGGGTGATATTTAATTTCAATAGTACAAGATGGCCTTCGATCTAAAAACTGACATTTGGCCTAAATTGCCATCTGAAAGTTTTGCAATATTCTTCATCGACAGTTCAGAAGAAAACCAAAAACTAAAACACTCCCTGTTTATATAAAATTGTTGCGGTGTAAATAAAACTTGAAATATGAACAATGAAATATGAGAGTGATTATCTGGGCTGATGTAAAAGTAGAACTTTCCAGCAACTAAATGTAAGGAAAAACTTTTAACCAGGAAAGCCTTTATAAGTTTTAATTGCTCAATTAAAAAGGGTGTTTTCATGCGAACTTTTACAGACATTTTAAGTCTGTGAAGAATGGGAATTTTTTTTCATAAGGGTAAAATTTCGATTCAATTAATCTTGTTCTGCATGTATAATTGAGTCCGTAATAATTAATCGCTTAACTGAACCAAACAAATTAGAAAGAGAAATTTGAAATATTTATAATTTAATTCAGATGGGTTTTTAATAAAAATCCTTTCGTATAAAAGTTAAGGCAAATGATCGCATAAAACCGTGATAAGCATAAAGAGAATCCTCGGGGAGATAGACTAGAAGAACGCTCATTCTTTGGAAGAACAATGACTTTTAGGAAGGAGAAGCAATGAATCATCCCCAAATCAACTCAAGTATGGCAGAAATCCGCGTAGAACCCCGTCTAAGGGCTGATTTTTATTCCCTTCTACTTGGACATAGTGATAAATTTATTTCCGTTGATATGCTAGACTGCTGCGTAATACACTGCCCGCCTTGGTAATAAAAAAATATATAAATGATAGACTTACACTTGATCATCATTAAGGTTAATTTTGATAAGTCAGAAATTAAGTATTAATAATACAAGTTTGTGGCCATCGAACAAAAGAACGATAGATGAATATAATTGAAAATTGTGTGATATGTCTGGTATTTAGTGACCGTTAGCCATTGATTATTTGAAGATCGTGAGGTGCTGTCTGGTGTGACGTAGGTTTATAAAAACATTTTCTTTATTATGGCACGTTTCGATCTTTATTGAGATCATCTTCAGCGCTCAAAGTGTTTGTTTTCCGTGTAGATGTGCCATGCTTGTGTATCGTGTTGAGAGTGCCCAAGAACACTTTGAGCCCTGAAGATGATCTCAATAAAGATCGAAACGTTAGTACGATAAAGAAAATGTTTTTCTGAAACCTACATCACACCAGACCGCACCTCACGATTTCTGTGTGGGGGCATTCTCAACACGACACACAAGCATGGCACATCTATACGGAAAACAAACACTTTGGGCCCTGAAGATGATCCCAGTAAAGATCGAAACGTTGGCATGATAAAGAAAATGTTTTTATAAGCCTACGTCACACCAGACCGCACCTCACGATCTCCAAATAATCATTGTATGATATACTATCCTAAGGTTGGGCCATACGTGTTTCTGGAAGCTGCGGGTTTGTGCCTCGACCTGCTTATACCTTGACGTACTGAATATGGCGAGGTTCCTGAATGCTTCTGACAGAATTACAGGTACAAATCTGTACTATAGCTTACTGTTAAAGCTTTCACAAATTGAAAAAATGAGCAAACACACATACGCAAGCACTAAACCAAATGTACTATAAACTATACTGAAAAAAGTTAATTAAGTCTGCTCTAAATGTGACGGCAGATAAAAAAATAAACATGATAAACGTTTTTTGTTAATCGATTGATGTTTAAAGCAATTTGTTATTTTATCAAGCCAAAACATTTAAATTTTTAAATATTTTCGTCGAAGTTACAAAAATAAAAGGGTTCGTGGGAAAATGCCTATTTTCAGCTTTGTTTTAAAAGTTTAGCCTACTAATCTAGATCTGAACTCAACTTTACAAGTTTTCCCTGCTGAACCACGATTCTCGGCTTATTCGATTTTTTCTTAGTTTAACCAAATACAGGGTGGATTTTCTTATTTCATATTTTCCACTAACAAACGTAGATAGTTCATTGATATAGATGGTTGTGTGATATATTCCAAAGTGAAAAGATATTTGTGCCTCCTCTGACAAACCGAAGATGGCGAATAACAAAACCAACAAGCAAAAGTAAAGGAGATCAAAGGGAAATGTTTATTTCTGCTTGGTTTAAAAATTCTGCTTGCTAATTTCTGGGATTCTGGGGCTAATCTGATGGGATATTATAACAAAAAATTGAAGGAATATAAGAGTGATCGAATGGCAAATTTATTTCTACTTAGTTTGAAAAGTCGACGTGCTAATCTCGATCTGAACAGTGCCGTTCTAAGATTTTCCCTGTTAAACCAGGATTGTCGGCTGTTTGGAGTTTTTCCTATCGTAATCAGTTACAAGTTAGTCAAGACCAAATTTTACCAGTAGGTGCCGTATTTTATGATTATTAGTTGCAATGTACTTTCCAAACGAGGGGCAATATTTCTTTTTGGCAGGGGTGCCTCGCTGATAGGTCCCGAACCTTTTGTGGCATAGGAACCCACACAATCAATGAGTACCTCAGGGAAGGGTAAAAAGAAAAAGGAACAATGGAATTCACTCGTTGGACGCAAACAATCCAAGAACCACCTAACAAATTTCGGAAGGAAAGAAGTGACAGAATGGAACAAAGAAAGCAGGAACTCCGAATTATTACACGATTCTTAACAAGACACTGCAAACTAAACGGGCATTTAAAGAAGATTGGTACAATCCAAGACGGCACAAGCAGATTCTGCAGAGGCAGAGCAAACACCAGCACACCATTAACAAATTGTGGTACTGCACTTGCCCGCAGGAGGAAATGTTTTGGGATGTACAAAGTGACTTTAGAAGATATTCAATCACTGAAACCGGGCCTTACTTCCTTAAGTTCCTTGATGAACTATGGACTCACAGGTGTGCTATAGGCACAGAACTGGAGATACAATAGCTCTTACTACACCCCGACTAACATATCTACGTATTGTCTATCTATGGGTGGGTTTGTGTCCAGCGTTCTTATGCTTATGCCCTGACGGACGAAAGTTGGCGTAAAACAACGCACAAAGTAAAGGGGATCGAGGGAAAATGTTTACTTCAGCTTATTTTAAAAATTCAGCCCGCTAATATCTATCTGGGCACTACATTCTTTCCTTTCTAAACATCGATTTTCAGTTGACTGGCGTTTTTCCTTCGCTTCACTTTCATGTGAATTCCCCTATATCAAATTTTACTTTATTACTACTTTATTATATGATTTATTGTGTGATACAATCCGAAGTTGAAGCAATATTTGTTTCTGGTATAAGTGGGTTTGTGCCTTGCCCTGCTTACAATCCTGACGAACTAAAGATGGCGTAAAACCAACGCACAAAGTAAGGGGGATTGAAGGAAAATGTTTACTTCAGCTTGTTTTAAAAAATGGATTTGTGTCTCTCTGCTTATAACACTGACGAACTAAAGATGGCGTATGATAACAAAAACAACGTGCAAAAATAAAAGGAACCGACGGAAAATGTTTATTAAAGCGTTGTTTAAAAATTCAGCCTACTCATCTCGGTCTGATCCCTGTTCAGCACAGTTTTACCATTTTTCCAGCAAAAACTCGATTTACGGTTATTTTTTCTTTAGTGCATCCAGATTCTTCCAGGGTAATTTCTTCACATTCGATTTACCACCAACAAACCATTGATAGTGTGATATAAAAACTAGCAGAAAAATAAATTGATCACAGGGCAATGTTTATTTCTGCTTTGTTTAAAAATTAAGCCCGATAATTTCCGTCTGTAGAGCTATAATTATGGATTATTAAATTTAAAAAATTCCTGCGTTATCTATGTATAACTAAGCCCATTTCCTCACTTCAAATTTACCACTAACAAACAGTTGATAATTCTCCTTTGTTAGCTGACCAAATTAGCATAGTGACAGTATGAGGGGTTGTTTTGTTTTATGAGGAGTGTCCGATGCATAGCCGGGCTTTGGAAAGGCCGAGGATATTTGCATTTTCCGGGAAATGTCCAGGATCAGGAGTGATGCATCTACATTTTGCGCTGACGTTCTACCCAACGGGCCAGCCCATGAAACAAACATCTAACGTAAAAAACCCATCGCCTCTCATAGAAGTCATTCATTTTAAAAACTTACAAAATCCGAAACGTTTACAGACATCAATGTTAAGCATAAAACTTAGCAAAGGAATGATTTTTTTACCCATGGTCATTCCTGATTATATCAACCTTTCGTGACCGTAAACATTTAACATATCAGGCTGCCCCTGGATTTAAAACGGAAAAATAATCTCGGGATTTGGTTAAAAGGATGAAGGTGTAATCCGTATATGTAATGGAGTGAGGTTGGCAAAAAATTTCCACATTATTAGCTACATGGTTATAAATTAATAACAATACTTTTTATGTGAGGTCTTGTTGAGATGAAAAAGTTAATGTCATGAGCGGGATTCGAACCCACGACCTTCGGGTCATTACGTTCTAACCACTTGAGCAATCGTGAGTTCGATGCCGAAGGTCGTGGGTTCGAATCCCGCTCATGACACTAACTTTTTCATCTCAACCAAGACCTTACATAAAAATAATAATTAATTGAAATAATTAATATTGTCGATTAGACCACTAAACATCAATGTATTAATTAATAACAATAGCTATTCTTGGTATAAAGAAGGAAAATAGTTTAAATATTTCCAAAGAGAGTAAAGGGACCTGTCAGTCTGTAAGAAATATGTAAGAGAATTATCTGAAATGATGGACGTATCCCAGAATCACGGATCAGACTACAAAAAGGCCCATCTCATGGCAAAAACATTTGCACAAAAATAACAACCCAACAAAAACGCCCTGTTGAATTTTATCTCGACGGTGCAAATTGGTGTCAGAAGGAAATTAATTCAACTGTTTGATACAAACTGACCCAGCCTATAAAGGATGAAAAGGAAGTTTTACATAAATCTATGGAGGACCAAGTTAACGCATTCCGTTTTGTGAATCTCCCCTTTGGACGGCCTGCGCATTGTTAAACATTTGGCCGCAGTTTGATCTTATCCCAGACGACCTCGCCTATTCAAGCTGTGATTCTGTCAGACACGTCCCACGAAAATTTACAATACACATTAACAAACTTTTTATAAAATCTAAAGTTGAGCCTCTACGTGGTTTGAATTTAAAAATGACAATAAACAATATCATACCTTACTCGTAAAACACGACTCACAGAAAGCACAAAAGAATCATACCTGAAACACAAAAATTATATGACTAAAAACAAGGTTAAATAACAAATGTTAAAATAATTAAAACTGGTTGAATTATTTAAATTTTATGCGTAGAGCAAGACCTGAACGCAAAATGACATTACATCATCCTAGAAATGATCAATGATGGAGTGAGTGCGGTGTTCAATCCTTTTTAAAAAGATAGTTCCTACTCACAGTAAGTACTAGAACTATACTCAGTAAGGACTATACTCACTTACTGTGAGTAGGAACTATCTTTTTAATTTTTAAACAAAGTAGAAAAAACATTTTCCTGAAATCCATTTATTTTTCTGCTAGTTTTTGTTGTGAAATTTATGCCGTCTTCAATTCGTCTGGCTATAAGCTGGGAGAAGTAAAAACTCAACTACCAAAAACAATCATTGCCTCACCTTCGGATAGCATATCACACAATCAATACTCATCTACGATATCAATGGTTTGTTGGTGGTAAATTTAAAGTGAAGAAATTACCCTGGAAGAACCTGGATATTCTAATTAAAAAAACCGTAAATCGAGTTTTTGCTGGAAAAATTGTCAAACTGGGCTGAACGGGGTTCAGATCGAGATGAGTAGGCTGAATTTTTAAAAAACGCTTTAATAAACATTTCCCGTCGGTTCCTTTTATTTTTGCACGTTGTTTTTGTTATCATACGCCATCTTTAGTTCGTCAGGGTTATAAGCAGGGCTAGGCACAAACCCATTTTTTAAAACAAGCTGAAGTAAACATTTCCCTTCAATCCCCTTTACTTTGTGCGTTGATTTTACGCCATCTTTAGTTCGTCAGGGTTATAAGTAGGGCAAGGCACAAACCCACTTATACCAGAAACTTTGCTTCAATTTCGGATTGTATCACACAATCAATCACTCAATCATTCATCTTTTCTATTAATTTGCTAGTCAAAGGAGTAATGTATTATAACACAATCAATAATATTACCTCCACATACTTAAAATCTGTTAGTAAGCAAGTACTTTTAAATCTTTATTATAAATTAAGACTTTCATGCTTAAAAATCAACAAGTCAATCCGGTTCAATTCCCGATGTTTGAAATCAAATCTAACCCCAAAATTCATTCCTTGCTAAATTAAATATTAAGAACTGTTCAACTCTGCTACAACGTAAATGCCAAAAAACGATTTTAAATAATGAATTACATAATTTGTACAGTCAAAGAGATAAAAAACGATTATATCAATGTATTGTACACATTAGGCTTCATTCTTTCTCCAGTAGAATGGGACGAATTCGATTATGATACGCGATCAAAAGTTAACTTTATCATTGATTTAAAGAAAAGTATATTAGATAAAGAAAATTAAAAACTTAAAGTACGGTACTCTTAAAAATAAAAATAATCATAAAGACCCAAAAACTCCAGTTAAATTTAACCAATGGTTATAAATTTAACAAACATGGCAATAAATAAAGAAGAAAACAATTTAATAAACAAAGGCTTAAAATTTGTCCCTAAAACAGAATTGGATACAAAAAAACTACTATCCCTTGGTTCATCGGTAGATTGTTGTAACATAAATACAAATATAAAATATAAATATGCTGAAATAATTGAACAAAACTTTGTAAATCTAAACGTCAAAAAACTAAATATCCCACGTACAATTAGGTCTATTGATATAAAAGTTAAAAAGTAACAACTTACAATTAATTAAAGATTTTAGTTGAGATAAAAAAAGTCAGTGTCACGAGCGGGATTTGAACCCAGATCTTCGGCTAGGTACGCCGCTGCTCTACCATTTGAGCTGGTCAAGCGGACCACGAAACTAGTTTAAAAGCCGATAAAAGAAATAGTGTAGTTATCGTTGAACAACAAAATTACCTTTCCAAAGGTGATGAATTGTGTAAAGAAATACTAAAAGATCCCACCTTAAAATTAAAAACTAGAGTTCAAACAGCCAAATAATGATTTTTTTGTTCTCAGATGACCAATAAGCAGTTAAAAAACTAATACCAATGAACCAGAAACCCCCAATGTTATACGGTACAGTCAAAATTCACAAGAAAAACAAACCTATAAGACCAGCGGTGTCCTTTTATAATTCCCCATGGCATAAACTTGCAAGTACAATTGACAAAATAATTAAAACGCACACCAATTTCAAACCTACATTCGGTATTAACAATTCTTTAGAATTGATAAAAGAATTAAATAACATCAATATACCCAACAACTGTGTTTTAGTGTTATTTGACGTTACTAATTTATTCACAAATATCCCCGTTGAAGAATGTAATAAGCTCAGAAAGCAGAAACTTACCGAGAATTCTTTAACGAATTTGTACCAGGACTGAGTATAGTCCTCATATAGTCCTTACTATGAGTAGGAACTATTTAAAAAGGATTAAATCCTCCTTGGTAAATATGCTTAACAATGAAATATATCAGCGTTGATGATTGATGATCAATGGATTTAAATTACACTCCCGGACTATATAACCACTAAAGGACATATGCAATAAGCTCTGAACAAAGTGTGACAAAGGTCGGCTTGGATTCCTTTGTCACAGTAAAAAGCCTCGAAAATCTCCTCCTTGTGGCACGACAGATGCTTCATTTTGCATAAGGAAGAAAAATATTTGCCCGGGGCTAAAGGTTGTTTCTCGAGCTTTAACGACAGTTTATCATATGATCCTTCAGCATATTCAACCGTATTATTTACTCTTAGTGCTTTTTTATTATTGTTACAACATCGCTAAACACCAACAACTTTGCTGATTTTATCACGGGATTGGGTTGAAAGGTCTATGGCTTTGATGGATGCGTCTGTATGAGGCTTCCAGGACACATTGGATTTGAAGGCCTGTGTGAATAATAAAATTGGATACAAAGTAGGGAGCTTGAACGATGGTTCTAAGTACTTTATACTGTAGTGACTGGATTCATTGGAGGTTGGAACGTTTAGTTAAACCTCGCAATTTAATGTCGTATACCCAAATTATAGTCCTGATGTGTAGAGGCGTTTTGAAGTTTCGAGCTGTTGAGCGGAATTTTTTCAGTTCCGTTTTATGTCAGGGGTTCCGGGTAAATCTTTTGTCTTTGTAAATTACCAAATAGCAGACGACTGGTTACTGGGAGAGAAACAGTTGTAGTAGATTGGAGTAAAGGTGAAATTGCAAGGGGTGAAGGTTACAAAAGGGTTTAAAGTACCATTTTGATCAGAATGGCACTATTCGGTTTACCAAAGCTAATTTTAATTTTAATAAAAACTCCGCCATTTTGGACTATTATTACTACAGCAGTCACTATAGGCTGGCAGGAAACGAAGATCCAGAATGTAGCAATTTTTTGTAGTTACACTATTCGCTGAGATTTAGCTTCATTGAGTCTGATCCTCCAACTTCCGTTCTTCCAAACAGGAAAGATGGTCCTGGAGGTTTCTAAAGGTATATGACGAGAGTGCTGTATCGGGATTGATAGGATGTCTGCGTGTATACTGAGCAGAGAATGGGAGGCAGCTTTGCGGAACACCAGTTTGGAGAGAATGGTGCTCCGATTGTGCTCGAAAGTACCTGTCAGACAGAACGAATTTTAGGATAGGTACTGGAATGGAAGGATGCCTTTGCGTTTTCAAATCAATCCCGAATGCCATATCCGATAACCCTTACGTCATGGCAAGCACGGGAACAGTATTTATTCAAGGATGCAATTTCTACCGCCTTGTGGCCATGTTGGATGGCAGAATGGTAGTGTTATCGTATTAAGTCAATTTAATGGAACGAAAGGACTTTGTGGCTTTCAAAGAGTTATAGCATGGGGTACAATAATGGCAGCACACTGATGGTGCGATATGACGTAGAGACGTAAGAGATGGTAAGATCAAAACATGGTAGGTGTTACTGGTAAGTGACTTTTGACCTCTGAAGGAGTGAAGGGTTTAGTGAGAGGAGAAAGTGGCAGAGGGCAGTCTAGGTCCTGTTGAATATGCCCGTCGTGTGATTGTTAGGTCTGTGTGAGTTGTGAAGATCTCAAGTATGCAAATAGAGAAGCTTTATCATGGTCAGAATCGGCGGTGAACAGGCGAAGAGTAGAAAAAACGGATTTGTAACAAAGAATTCTTTTTGTCGCAGTCCAGAGTGATTTGTCTTCTATTTGTTCGTCTCTGAATACAATGAGCTTAAAGGAATATTTTGGTCTAACCGGTGTAATTTATTTAACGAAAGACGAAAAGGCGACGATTTCATGTTAAGAATCTTATCTCTGTTAATGTTGTGTGTGAACGTTATCAATTGAGATAAGCAAAGGAAAACCCGGAACACCTGGATCATGCTGCAATGCTAGACCTGCACATATAACTCGCGAGAAAACAGTTCCATTGTACCAAAAACCTTTTTAAAAAAATGGCAAGTAAACAAATTTTCCTAGGATAAAGAATTCTTCAGTGGCAATTTCCAATTTTTTTTCAAAACTCTCAAAACAACATGAATTTCCTGATACCTGCTGCAGAATTCTCCGCCTGTGAAAACTTTTTTAATTTCAACTAGTGAAGTTCGAACCCGCGATTAGGACGTCCATTTTTCAATCGAGAAGTTCGGTTTTTTTTAAAGTAGAACTTTAAAACCGCAGGAGCGATCCGTCCTAGTCTGAAGTTCGTTAACTCCCAGACCACTCAAACTAGTCCATTTAACACCAGAACGGCTTAGTTATCAATCGATTGAATTTTATTAAATCATTATTATTCGAGCACACTTATTATATTTTCTGTTAACCTTTGAGTTAAGATATTTTCTTGTGTTATAACAAATACACGAGTATAATTACAACATACGAATATTCTCCAATTAATTAAACATCTTTCAACTAGATGTTTTATACCATTATTTAAAAATGTTTTATAAATCGAGTTATTTAATTAACTTATCAAACTTTCGCCCCAAAGGGTTGTTACTCCCTGATGTGATTTAAGCCAGATGCCCAGGGAATCGTCGCTTCAACAACCAATGTTTAGACTCACTCCTTCGGGGGCTTTGGATAGCCCCCAACGCATGCAAACCATAATCCAGCCTAAAAATAACATCTATAATACATTCGCACAAATAAATACACTCACACTTATGTCCAGTACTCATTCTGATTAGTCGATCGATATTCCTCCATCGACATACTCTATATTAACAATCTAATCTAAATTAGGGTCAATGGGATATTTTTATCAATATTCCGCCATCGACCCAAAATACAGACACTACTATTTAGAAGGGTAGTGGCGACAAACACATAAAACTGATCTATAAATAATATTTTAAAAAAACACGTTCTACAAACAACGGAACAGGGGACCGTAAAACTCGTCACTGTGCTCAAAAACCATTCTTAAATTAGGCGGCAGGCCTACACGCTCTGTAAGGAGCAAATACATGACTAGTTTCTAGTTGGGCACATCGAGCAGCCTTTCTCTACAGAGGCATTGCGGACTTTGGCTTATTATTATTACATAATTAGCTGACCTGTTCAAATACGAAAAAGTCCTAATTTAAAATTTAAACTGAATCGAGCTGAGTATGATAATATTAACATTAAGCTAATTAAAACAACAATCCAATGTTATTGTTGCTTTATAATAAATAATAATTTGACTTCTAAACAAACACTTGCGCCCTCGTTGGCTAATTTGTCAAAAAGATTGCACTGGACAGGTCAATAATTTCATTAAACTTTTAAGCGACAGCAAATTTAATCAAAACTAATCGATTTTCAACCTAATACGATCCCTGCCCATTCTGATAATTTAATGTAATTAGGAGTTAGAAGGTCCCGAGAATTCGTGCACCTTTGGTATACATTTCAGTTGTTTTCTACAGTCTAGTACAATAGACAAAATGAACATAATTTAATGTCGTTACATGGGAATGAAAATATATTTAGAAATGATATTTCAAGGACAAAATCCCCGGTAGAATTTCTTTAAAACGATTAATTTTAAAAAATAACACACAAAAAAGAAGAATCTCACAACAGGCCAGGGTACAATATTAGGAGAACAAAACAATTTCCGGATCTAAGAGGCCTCGGATTTAAATATAAATGGGACTCCGCCATCTGGAGCAGTGATAAAAGGAAGTGCGGTTTGAGCAAGTAGCGAGGAATAATTGGGAGCTGGAAATCCTATCAGGCTAAAGTACCAACCGGCTTGTAAATAATCTCTTGCCGTTCACACAGTTGAAATTGGACTTTGTTTTGTTCATGGGCGGGGCAATTTTGAAATTAAGGGATTTCTTGGGAAAAAAAGTTTCCGACAATTATTTCTCCACTATTTTTCTAGACCCTGGATTTTTAACTACCGACATTCATAGCAATGCTACCTTTTGTATATATATATTATTTATATCGCCTTTAAAAGAAAAAAATACAAACGCTTCAGGTAAGAACTAAACGAGTGAAAGCATAAGAAATAAATATCAAAAAATTAAGGAGGACTGATATGTCACTTGACATGGATGTAGCCCAACCTAAATAGTTTAGTTGCCAGTTATTTCCACTTTTTCTTGAATGTACTCAAAACCATGGTACTTTTAGTCTGCAGTACCCTCTCAAGAAACCTGTTTCTAGGTCCCAAGAATGTTTAGAACTGGCCAAATCTAGTCAGGTGATTTACAGTCAGCTCTCCCTGAATACAGTTATGTTTATTTTAAGTAAAAATAATTTTGAGGGATTGTCATTGAAGGACTTTAGACGGCTGATTAAATGCAGATGTGAAGTACTGTACTTGAATTCTGTAGTGACTAGCTTCTGGGGTGGTAGCCCGATTTGTACGCTCTGTATTTTATTGGTGCATATCTTGGGGAAATTCGTTAAGTACACTTTGGGAATTTTACCATATCAAAAGAAAAATTAAATTAGTATTTATTTAGAAACAGCTTACATCACAACTTGTACGCAACTGTGAAAGCCTGAGGAACCGGTCGCCCACCACGAGCACACTGATTGTGAGGAGTGAGTGTTTGTGATTGAGGATCCCAATCCGCTCCGCGGGATTTATTTTCTGCGGATGCGGATTCAACCCCCCGAGGCGGCTGGCAGGGATACGGCCGACTAGTCCGGCTTTTGAACTGCCACGTCGCCTCACCCACCCTGGGAGTCATGGCCCACTCTATGTGGAACCACGGCGACGACGGGTGGTATAGTGCGGTTGAGACTCGAGACCCCGAAACGGCCCACCTCGTGTTCTCTTCCGCGGCCCTGTTTCTCAATCCGAATTCCTTCATTCTATCCTGTGACCCCTCCTAACCCTTGGTTACAAGGGGGGTATCCAGGCACAAAATAATGGTGTAGC